>NW_019416330.1:484099-502506 GCF_000390285.2 Anoplophora glabripennis | reverse complement strand
TAGACAAGGATGGTTACATTGAAGACGTTTCATAATCTGAATAGTCACTCCCACTTCTAACCCGAAACGGTCGGTGACTATTCAGATTATGAAACGTCTTCACTATAGCCATCCTTGTTTATCGCACGGATTTCTTTACTTTACTTTGTCGCTCTCATGTAAAGGCAGACGGACCATGTGGATTTTCCAGCCCTGTATAGATTACGAACCATATGTTATTTATTTATTTATTTGTTTACTTGATACACCATTCAACAGAATAATTATGTCTATACTTTAATTTTTACTGCATTTCGAATCATTTTTATATAAATGGGATTTAAAGTAATTGGTGTGCTTTTATGCATTTGAATAAATTGATTCAAATAAGCTCCTATATTAAATGCATTTTCAAAAATGTATTATCTACGTTTATAAACCAACTTTAATAAAGTGTGTGGGAAATATTTACATTCATTTCAAAGGATTTCGATTTCTTTTAAAGTACCTACCTATTTGTATCATGAAAAATATTTACATTTCATTGAACATTTGAATTTACCAGAAATTTACGTTGAAGCTATCTCACAACATTTATTTATGAATTCAGATACTTACTAATATGAATTGGATGTAATTTACTTAATTAATTTTTATCCAGGGAACCCATTGGTTACTTTTAATTTATAATGAAATCATATATTGAATATATGCACATTTCAAAGAAGTATACAGTATCTGTTACATTTTCTATGAGATGGAAACTCGGTCATATTTTATTGATCAAAAAAATAATCAAACTGACCGGTGACCATTCTAATAATATTTTTGTTCGATGAAAACGAAAAGTGAAAATCGTACACCGGTTTCCCATTAGTAATGAAAACACTCCCAATCGACTAAGGTTGGATTTAAGTCAGTTATTTCGAAAATATTCACAAGGGAAAATGCAAATGAAAGTGAATAAATAACAGAAAATTGTTTGCATTCAGTGAGGTACATGTTGGTAAATTACCTCTGTTAAATTTAAATAAAAATAAATTCGAGTTGTCAATTAAAATTATTTAAAGTGTATTCTATGGGTTTGCAGCTTTGTTAATATTTTTTAAATTTATTTGCAGGACGGTAGATTTAGATTGGAAAATTTAAATCCGAATGGCAAGATGTAAAAAAAGTCTCTTTAAAAATATATATATTTCACTATTAGGTCTCGTTTGTTACTATAGTATAAATATATCAAGCAAGCTAAATCAAACAAATTCAATTTTTTTTAATCCTATCGACAAATAGTGCTATTTGACAGACAAGATTCTTAATGTTAATATTGTGATAAACAACTAATCTATGGGTTCATTTCCGCAACCAGCATTGAATTATACCAATAAAATATGTATAGTAAATATGTAGCAATTAATAATTATTTAAAATAAAAATTAAGAATGATATATCGAAATACCTGACAGTGCAATTATTACCTATAATCCAATCTTTGAAAGAAACACACTGTATTTTTGCATAACGCTTGATACCAACATATAGAAATGCTAGGTACTATAGAAAGATGTATTTCCACATTTTAGTTAGGATTGTTTCTTCAAGTAACAAACTTCATTGTATTAATGCATTTTTACATAATATCAGCAAATTTGTTTTTAATGATAAAGTCGTCGTCTTAATGACATTAGGTAGGTACATTTAATCAGCAGAGGTCATTAATACAAGGTTTATTTCTTTTTCTAAGGATCATTCGAGAGGCCACGTAGAACCAAATGGAAATATTAGTAATACTCGGAAACAAAAAATTAATTCAAATCAAACAATGAAATAGAAATATACAATCCCAATCAGAATTTAGTAATAACGCTAAATTATCTAAAGGATGACAAATGCTTCATATTTTTGTAGTGTTTAAGGTTTGCAGTTTGAATATCATTATGACTGTCATCCACAAGGCAATGTATGACAATAATACAGGATATTATTTTTTATTTATACATTTACGTACGTTATGTTTAAAATATAACTTTCACCATCCTATACATTGAAACAGACATATTGTCAAGCAATAAGAGTCATTTTGCATGTGGTGTTACAAAAAATGCATACCATTTTTCATTTAGACGCTTCTTTTTCATGATACATGGTGTCAAAATTAAAATACACACATTTCGTCAAGATTTGATTTAGTGTCACTTTTTTGATATCAAATTATTTTAAATTTCCCGACAGTTGATTCATTCAGTTTGTTCGATTATACCATCAGATGTAAAATAATTGAATTCCTGACATATCTACAGACATAAAACAATGTAACATCTTAAGAATGTTACTTTTCGTCCGGAAAAGAGTTCATAAAACTACAGTTTATGGTAAAGTCGATGGAAATAATGTTTTTACAAGCTTTTATTTAACTTGCCTTGTATCGGTCAAATCTTGCAACTGAATTTTAAAACAGTTATCCCCAACCGATTGAGTTGAAATTTTGCAACACATTTAGTTTGGATGACAATGCATGGTTAGTTAAGTGACTTCATTCTAAATTCAATATGGCCCAATGATGGCGGACCAGTGATTTTTTATGCACCCCCATGATATGGGTATCAAATGAAAGGGTTTGTTGAGAAGAATACGAAAATAAAATGACGTCACTAAAAGCTTGTTTTTTTAAAAAAATATATATACATGAACTTTTTTAATTTTAACTTTGTCATAGGAAGCAAAAGAACGTTTCCCATTGGGTCAATGTGCTTCCGCCATGGATACTAAAAAATCCACCAGTAGATAGTTTGGAAATTGGATCACAGGTTGTAATATGGATTTTGGTGGTTTGGTATTGCTCAGAAATAACACCTGTTTCACTTTGTTTGACAGATGGATTTTCAAGAGACTATTTCATTATTTTTAATGTCGCATTTCCAGCAAAAAATGTGTATTCTTTAGAATTATTAATGTAAGTTAAAGAAAAATATTGACTCAAAAATGTTCCTTTCCTTCAATGGAATATGAAAACATTTTTCTTTTTTTTTCTCTCAAACTTCCTCATTTTAATCTTGAAAATTGTGCATTTTGACCTATTAACATTGAAACGCCATGTAGAATTTAGGTAATTAATATTTATAGTATTTATAAAATAAAATGAACTTGGTAGGTAATATTTAATTTTTATATTATCGAACAGTTTCATTTCATGTTTACGTATTTCATTCGTTTCTTTATTTTTATCAGAAAACAAATAGAAAAAACTCGTCTACCGTACCAGTAATGCCGTAAGGCTGTACCTTCTCATTTTCAGCAAATATGGAATAAAAGGCCGGAATGAATAAAAAAGACCCGTACGTACTACAAACTGTATTTATTATTTATAGTTTTAATTAATTACAACATATAAAAATTATGTAGCTGGCAATTACTGTAAATGTGTGGCAGTCGCGAGGGATTCATAATTAGAGGAGGAATTAAAAACACAACCAATTAAAAATTACAAATCGATAAAACCACCTTCGACTCGACATGCGTCCTGGATGTACCTGAAAAAAAAAACAACTGAATGAGTTCAATTATGAAATTATGGCCAGGCTCGAATAGTTGGTGTAACACTTGCGATTTTTACAATATTTCTAAAAATATATGTTATATAATTTGCAAACAATAGAAGATTTATAATAGAATATGTTGTGGAATAAAGTTTGTGCAAAATAAGTAATTTTAATTTTTTTATTGCTAGCTGTCAAAGTTATAATTTAAATTTTTATTCAAAATAAACTTTCTAGTCTTATTTTATTGCATGTGCATTTTTCATTTTTGCTCTCTTATTTCGTGTCCAAGAGATTTTTCTATAAATTTAATTTCTTGGATAATAATAATTCTATTCTGGTTTCGGTTTAACATTTTTTGTTTTCTTTTTCTTATTTATTTACTGGTCCTGTATATTCCAGTATAAAAAAGGTTTTCATATATTAACTAAATGAGACAAAGGCATTTTGTTTATACGAGGTCTGTTCAGAAAATAACCAAACATTTTGAATTACGCATTAATGGAGATTTTTATTGATGCGATGCGCATAACCTCATCTGTAAGTTCTTGGATTGTTGGTATCTCATTTAGTTTTAGTGATATTGGTATTTGAGTTCAACGTGTTTAAGTGTTAGTGACGATTTTTGGAATATTCGATTTTCTGGAGCAACGATGCAAATTTTGCAATGGCTACGAATGGTTTCCTCGATTTAAAAGTGGTTGTCAGTGAATTGAAGATGATCCTCGACCAGGAAGGCCTTCGACTTCAACTGATGACTCTCACGTTCAGGAAGTCAAACATCTGGTGCGTGCAAATCGCCGATACAGTGTCGAAGAAATTGCAGAAAAGGTTAGCATCTCAATTGTCATTCAATGGAATTTTGACAGAAGAATTGAACGTACGTCGAGTTGCACCAAAATTTGTTCCTCGTTTGAGGACCGAACAACAGAAAGAAAATCGTGTGGACGTTTGTCGGCAACTCTTTGAATGATCCAATGACCATAACACATTCATTCAAAGGATTATAACGGCAGACGAAATCTAGGTCTACGGCTACGACATGGAGACGAAAGTTCAATCATCGCAATGGATTGGCAAAGGATTTTCACGCTCCAAGAAAGCACGGCAGTCTCGAACCAATGTCAAGGCACAGACAATATAGATTATCACCTCAGACCGCGCTTTAAATGCTGGAAATTGGCAACCTAAAAAGGATGCAGGGTCTTGTTAGACGGTATCCAGCAATAAAATTTAGCGTGGTAACTCTTCTAGTCGGTAATAGGAGGCAGTTCTAGCGGCGGCCTTATAGCCAAATAAATTAAATGCATTTATTTATGTAACTGAAGAGTTATATGAAACTTATCTTTTTTTTGGAAATGACATTTGTGTTAAATGCTAAATAAAATAAATCAAGTTAGAATTAAAACTATGAATTTACCTAATACATAGTCCAACCAAATTACACTTGGAGAAAAAAAAATTGTTATAAGTGGAAATGGTAAAAGGGCTTATAATAAACGAAAAAAAAAATGCGTGAACAGGGGCGGCGGAGGGTTGATTTGGGGGGTTGAAAAGTTATGAAAAATTGTATCATTGGGATTTCTGGCGAAAGTTGACGTCAAACAAAAAAGTATGCAATACAAAAGTTGTAGACCGTGCAAAAATATACAACTTTTGTGGAGGTCACTTTATAATATAACCTCAACCTCACTCGGTGAAAGTATACCTTTCTCTGTCTTAAATAACCTCAAAATTGTTTAGATAAAAAAAATCAAGAAGTTTCTGAGATATTCATTTTTTTCGGCCCGAAACACTTTTTTTTTCAAAGAAAAATTCTACTTAAAAAAATCATCGCGCAGAGTTCTGCCGGTAATCATTTTTTCCGTTTTAACTTATTCTTTTTAGTGAAATAAAAAAAATCTGTAATAGTTCAAAAACATATTCAAAAATGCAAGAAAAGTAAAAAATGACTTGTAACAATGAATTTTTCAGTTATTGTTAATAATTTGTTTAAATTTAAAGAAAATCAAAAACTGATTACACCATTCAATTGTACGGAAAATACAAAAAAACTGTCTCATTGTTTCACTCAAAACTATTTTTGTACAGTATTGCTATAAACATTAAGTCACAAATTCTGTAAGATTTTAATAATTTGTGATCAAACATGAATAGCTTCTCATTATTAATCCTCTGCAGACAATAGAGAAAGAATTTGGCAGTGCCACTAAACATGAATTGCATGCAAAACTTCTACCTGGGAAGTTGATAACTACTAGGATATAAGAGTCTCTGTCGAAAGATAATGCACCTGCTCCTGCTGTTCACTGTATAAACTGTATCCATTTTATAATTTAATTGATGACACTCAATAAGAATATGCCGAAAATAAGAAAGAAAAATATAAAATATAATTAGGACACCTGTTTTATTGCATTGAAATCTCAACTGGCGACTGCCAAAACGCAACTGAAGAAACTATTTTTAATATAATTGAGTTGATGACACCACGAGCTTATTGCCACCTAACAAACGACGACACCAGTCTCCCCTACCCAAATTGCATTGGATAACATCTGCATGCAGTACCCCGTGACAGTAAACAATAATACAGGGTGATTCACAACTTATCCAAAAAAAATTGGGAATAGATGCAGCATGAGAAATGGAATCAATATCATAAAAAAATTTTTTGTAAAATCCTTATAGTTCCCGAGAATAAAAAATATTAAAGTTATAGTACATTCAACCACTACATAGCTGGACAACTGTAGTCTCCAGCGTCATTCGCCACATGGCCTCAGCGACTCCGAATACTGAATTCGGATTTTGCAATCGTCGTTGCGATATTTACCTGTTATCTGTGGTGTTTACAATAGGTTTTTAGTAGTTAGTGTCAAAAATGGGTAGTTAGTGTCAAAAATGGTTTGCGTGTACTCGGAGTTGATGGATATCGTTTTAATTTATGGTGAAGCATTTGTGTTATGGTGAAACAAGACAACATTTGTGTTAGTTCGTAGAAACTGAGTACAACGGACCCAAATGTGTTTACACATTGGTGGATAAAATTTTGAACAATTGTTGTAACATCGGGTATGTCAAATGATTTTATTATTTAAAAACACAAATTAATTTTATTAATTAATAAAGGCAAAAGCAGTTGAATTTGCCGATATAAAATAGGTGCGATAAAATTCTATTTACATATTTCTTTCCTTGCGAAAGTTTTTGTCCGTTTTTATCACACCGCCATGCCGGTCGCATTGTGCGAGGTCAGGTTTTACAGTGGACCAGTTTCCAGTGCCGTGCAGAAGTGTATTTTTAAATCATTTTCGAACTGCCCTTTTGATTTTTTCATTACAAAATTGTATTTGTAAGGGTCCCCTGTACATCCAGAATTTTTTTTTGGATAAGTTCTGAATCACCCTGTATAATAATACTGTTAGTATATTATTTATCGCAAGGATTAAGTATAAATTGTTTTTATTCCAATGTCTCAGTGTACACAAACATTTTTTTTACTGTAGAAATGAATAACGGCCAAATAACTGACTAATTAACAAACGGAAGATGATTGATGGAGGATAATCAATTTGCATGGTAATGTAATAATCTACTTATTACACTCACTTGATTTAGTTATCTATCATGAGCGAAAATGTTGCCTTCAATCTTGGTGAAATATTTCATCGGTCATAATTAATATCGCTAAAACCGGAAAACATTCCATTGTAACGAAACAATGATTCATGTGTTTCTAGAAAAGTAGTGATCCGTGTAATTAATTACAAGTATTAGTAAACGATTATGTTATTCGAGACAGTAATTAAGACATACTATTAAATACTTAGCTAGGTACTCGTTCGCAATGAAAAAAAAAACACACTGTATTAAACACACCGTAATGAATACATTTCATGTTTTCTGAAAAACAAGTGTAAATGACGTTCTCTTAAATACAAGCGGGAAATATATGGAAAATGTTCCATTATAATTATAGGATGACCTCATAATTGGATCATTATCGAATGGTGTGAAACAATTATTGTTTCTAAGGCTATAAAAAAAATGGGCGTAGTAATCTCTTGGTTAATGTGTTCAATTAATCGATTACAAGCAATTATACTAATCGCCAAATAACCTGCCATGGAGGATGAACGTAATGTGGCCTCAAACATCAGATAGATTTTTTCCGATAAAACTATTGAACAACTACTATTACGGTTTAGGAACGTGTCGTAAAACACACTGTCAAGAGATAAGGGTATTTGCTACAATTCGTTTTACCGGCGTACTTTCAAAAGGCGGGAAAATACATTTAATCCTTCCGTATGGAATTTATTGATATTATAATTCGTTTGGATAATGTATATTTCTAGAGATTATGCAAACGTGTAGGTAAATACATCATTACCGGAATGATGTGTTTCATGATGTACCCTGAAAGAAATCTGAGAGATTTGTGCTGTACAATTGTAGCCCTCACATTTTATTAACCAATTTATACAGAACCTTAATAATATTACTGATGGTGTAAATTTTCTATTCGAGGTCTTGTTTCATGTCTCTCAATTTTTAATTTGTAACAATCTCACATTTGCTTATAAAATTTTCAATATTAAGGACCAAATTGAGAGACTTCCCTAAACCTACACTAACCTTTCACTCATAACAAACTTATGCTTCACTCAACTTAGGGTGCCCTCATCTTATTCTCAATTCTGGAATTTAAAAATGTGTATAAATGAGTGACTAACTTCAGTGTGCATCACACCACAAATTACTAAATAAGAGAACAGTTGGCTACACAAATATTACCAAAAACATGTCATCAGTGAAAACCTAATGTCACAGTATTTCTTTATTTTGAATTTGAATAACTCACGTTGAAAATATATACATAATAAATCACATTTAAATAATAAATAATGAAAATCAAAAGGTCTAATTAATTATTCAAATAAAAACGATCCTCATATAAATCATGATATTCCAAGTAATAATAATCATATTTAGTTCATTTTCCCTACTATAAAGGGTGTCCGGTAACTACGGGGAAAAAATAAAGGGTTATATAGAGCAGGTCAAACGAGTGCTAGTACTTCATATAAACTTTTTACCTACGTGCCATTGTTGAGGCGTTATTGTCACTCAAAGTAAGAAGTTGAAAAATGAATATTGCCCATAATTTCTAAAGGGTTACTTTGATTAACTTGAAATTTGGGGGATAAAAGCAACTCATTCAAATGTATCTTTGTACATTTAAAATTGAATCAAATATATTTTATTATACAAGGACGATCGAAATTATTTTCTAAAATTTACGCAACTTTGACAGAGCTGTAAAATTTGACATTTCGCCCTCGTAGGCAGATAGCCCTGTTAATTTCCTACAAAAAGGTATACTTCATGACTTATGAAAAAATGAACGGTTGTCAAGATAATTAAATATTTGTATTTTGTGTATAGCCACAACCGGGGACACAACGCAACAGAAAAAAGTTAAGAATGAAACATATGGATTAAAAGATGTTACTTCAGTAAATGCTCGATATGTTCTCCATCTAGTTCAATGCACTTCCTTATTCCTTTAAGATTATTTTGTTGCATGAAAACTCTCATTTAGTCATTCAAGGCAAACACCAGCAAAGATTCATAGTTAATGTATGGGCAGGAATAATCGGTAACCAACTAATAGGCTCCTTTTTCTTACAGGATAGATTAAACGGTGCCCGATATTTGAATTTTTTACAACTCGATCTAAATCTACTACTAGAAAATGTGCCATTGGAAACAAGACAGAAGATGTATTTCATGCATGGTGGGTCACCGCCCCACTTCAGTCGTGAAGTTAAAAATTACCTCAACGCAACATTTGGTGATAGGTGGACTGGGTCAGGCGGACCAAACTTATGAGCACCTAGGTCACCAGATCTTAACCCCCTTCACTTCTTCTTGAGGGGTTACCTAAAAGAATTGGTATATTCAACTCCGGTTTATACAAAAGAAGAGTTGATGCCAAGAATAAAACATCATTGTAATGAAATTAAACCTTCATGGAAAAATGTAAATCATTTTCACTTGGTAAATGTACGTACTACTTTTTTTATTAAATCAATTAAAGAAGTTATTCATATCAGTCACAATCCAAATTTTAACTTTTTTTGGAACTATATCACCCTGTATTTCGAAGATTTCATTTGGAAAAACTATTTATTTTCAAAAGGACTATAGACTATCTCATTTTATCCTGTATAATATCTATACGGGATGAAATATGAATTCATTTGCTGCTATATTTTAGTAAGAAAACATATCAATTTCCTTTCTAGGAGTTGTAGCTGATATTATGAACCTTCTTATCTTATTTTAGCAAGTTCCATTACTTCAAAAGTTTACAAACCTAGTTTACTAACACCCTGTATACGAGTAAGCTAAGAAAGCTTAATTACTAACTTTATCTGTGAACTTCCTTCCAAAGTGCTGCAGGATAATTAAATAACGAATCACTGATGTTAATGAATGAGATGAATGTATTTAGTTGGGTAAATCAGTACATTCAAACCCTCGTTCTCTAACGAGTTAATATATAATAAATGAGTGGGGGACCCGATGTATTAAAATGAGGAATAATTAGTTTTTCCTCTGGAAACTTTACAACGCTCCAAAAGTTTTTGATATTAACAGTAACAAAGTACATTAAAAATGGTTTATTAAAAGAAAACCGGCAGGTACAATGTAAATTTGCCCTTGAATAATATATGATTTAATTCCCTTTTAGACACAATGTAATGATTTTTAATGGGGGTTGAGACATTGTATTTTTACTTACGTCAAGGAAAATGCATTAATCACAGCAAGTAATATTTTTTTACTGCGTGGCAAAATACGATAAAGAATTTCGTTCTCGTGGAATAGTATTTTTCCAGTAGAATAATCTAACTTTAGTCCTTGTCCCATAGCAGATTAATATGGAATTTTATCCAATAAACAGATACAAATTATTGTTAAACATACATTTTAAAATTGTTCAGTTGGGTAAAATATTGGCATACAAAGCCCTACGAAAACAAAATATACAATCATAATTTAATCAATTAAGAATTTAAAAGTAAACAAGGCAATTGTAATTAATAAATTACCCGCGTACATTGGAAAAGGATACATTAATTCCTTCATTGTTCCACCTCATAATCTCCTTAATTTAAGCTTAAAAACAAACGTGTTCCCAGAAATCTGGAAAGAAGTTCATATTTTCCCTGTGTTTAAATAAGGTAACAAAATAATATAGACAGTTACAGACTAACAGCAATTACTTCAGTGCCACCAAAAATTTATGAATATATAATTTTCAAAACAATTTACAATTCAATATATGTATAATTTTTGTACATTAGCACTGCATTATAAAACATAGATCAACTGCTAGTAATTCGATTAATATCACTCAGTACATATATCAAACCTTACATAACGGAGGTCAAGTGGGCGTTAATAGGTATATTTTGGTCAAAAAAGTATCCGGAATTTGTTAATAAAACATATTCAATTAACCATCAAATTAATTTTGTCTCCTTCAAAAAAGGCTCCATTTGAGGCTTACACTTTTTCCAACGAATAACTCAGTCCGGGAAAGAGGAAAAAGTCATCAGAGGTCATATCCGGCGAATATGAAGGCTGGTCGATGACATTCGTTGAGTTTTTAATAATAATAATAATACTCTAATAATAATCTTTATTATTCCAACAGGAAGAAACCCAATTACAGGAATAAGAAAACATGACAAAAGTACAATAATTACAATAATTTGTGATGCATGTACCTACACCTATATATTTACATACATAAATAAATATATATAAATAAATGTACTGCTAATAGATAAAAGCATTTACAAAAAAAAATTAAAAAAAAATAACGTTCCAACATGATTCAAACAAAATGTAATTTACAAAAAATGCAAGTCAACACAAAATCACGTTAAACGAGCCACCCAGCTACATATACTTTTTAATGCATCACTATGTATATCACAGTTAGAAGCAATTTTATTATGAAGCCCACACATCAATGAGATAGGAGACTTTGTTAAAATGTTTGTACGATGAGCCTTGAGGAACGCCTGATGTTGGAGAAAATGATTCTGAGGTGAAATTTTGATACCTGACCATAAAATATCTATCACTTAAGTAAGAAGTAAACAGTTTAATTAGGGCCTCGGAAAATCCAAAACTTCCCAGTTTGACGAGGAGTATATTGTGGTCTATCTGATCAAAAGCTTTTTGGAAGTCAGTGTAGACAACGTCCACCTGCCCTCTATTATCCAAAACCTCAGAAACGTATTGAGTGAAAACAGCTAAATTAGATGTTGACTTTCTTTGCATAAAACCATGTAGCCATGGCGAAATAAGCTGCCTAGCGAAAGAGTACAGTTTACCATACAGTAAAGTTTCAAATACCTTAGAGAAATTACTCAATAAAGAATTGAATTGAAGAGTTTTGGTCATAAATTAATTCACAATTACCGCTTTGTGTGATGATGCATTATCATGGTGCAAAATCCAAGAATTGTCCTTCCGTAAATCTGTTTTATTTTGTTTTGGATACTTTCTCTCTCTCTCTCAAACGCCTCATAACGCACACATAATATTCTCTGTTGACTGTTTCTCCATCCGGAAGGAAATCTGTTTGATAGTCAAAGAAAGCAATCAACATGACTTTGATTATTGATCAATATTGAGGTTTTTTTTTTTTTGTTTCGGCTCATATTTCAAAGCTTGTTGGCTCGTGTGCATGTCAAACTCGTAAACCCATGTCTCATCATCCGATATGATGCGTTGCATGAATGTAGAGTCCGAATTAGCTCGTTCAAGAATGTCTTCAGCATAGACCACCTAGACTGGCTTATAGAGCGACTTTGGTGAAAACACTTCGGAGCCTGATTTGGAGCCCAGCGCTTAGTCGTGTCCTAGCATTTGACTTGTACGCATCGCCGTGATTTCGATAATTAGACGTTTTATCATGGGCAAGTGTTTTGTAAAACATTGTATAAATAGAAGTGATCGAGTTGGTGAAGAGAGGCGAAAAGATTCCTTCTTTAGGTAAGTAAAAAAAGGAATATATAAAAGGTAAATATGTACGCCATTTTTCGGTTGACGTCACAAATTTCCAGGGTAAGCTTTATAATTTTGTTCGCCCACATAGTGTAGTGATTTACGTGATATTGTTATTATAAAATAATGAATGAATTACTGTAAAATATTTTTAGTAATTATTTACTTTATGTGAGTCTCAAATTTTTATGAAATTTTACCAATTTCCGACATTTCGAGATAGCTGAAAATTAATTAAATATTTTTTTCAATTGAAAAAATCGCATACAAAACTAATTTCAGATTCATGTTCAGCACCCTGGAAAAGGAGAGTTGGCTAAATGTGATTATAAAAATCAGAGTTTTGTTACAAAAAAAAAATAATTAAGTACGCTTCGATTTTTCAAACCTAATATTTAAATTTTTACAGATTTCCAAGGAATCTTGACATAAAACGAAGATGAGTGAAGGCTATTAAAAGACAGGACTGGACACTAGCAAGTACATTATAGTATATATTGGCGGTTTCGAAATAACAAGTTCTCTAATAAAGCCAATAAAATGTGAAGACTGTGTAAATAGTTTAATGACAAATACACAGTCTTCGTACAGTCAATTTTTATTAAAGATCGTGGTTGTTTGACGTATCCAACTCGAGATGTCGTAGTAATATGCCAAGAAATTAATAAAAATTTTTAATAACGATGAAAGCAGAATACCTAGCCTACAGAAAAATAAAATTGTTTATCATGTATTAAAAAACTTTCTGAATGTGAACATATTTGAAAATTTGCATGAACATCAATGTGATAATTTTCCCAACAATTGTAATCATTTTATAGAACTTGTAAGGGCTGAATGTGAAAAGTATATCGATGTACGAATAAATCATGAAGTCAAATTATTTAATTCGGTAAAATCTACGAAAAGGCAAATATTAAATAAATTAATGTTATTTAGAGGACAATAAATATATTTAAATTATTTTGTAGTTTTATTTAATATGACACTAAAATATACTATTTTCTGAATTACAAACTTAAAATTGAATATTTGTCAAAAGATGCAATATAATGTTTAATATGTAGTAAAAATATTACTTAATCCGGATCTGCTTAAAGATGCGCGCGATCAGATTGCCTTCCAAACTCCACTTCCCCAAATTTTGCATTCACTGGTACCCCTGCATTGGAACTAGATACGGCCAATCTAGGTGGTCTGTGGTCTTCAGCAACATGTTTGCTATGCTATTACTGACGAAAATTTAGCTCGTTTGGAACCAGCCTTGCTGCGACACGTTTCATACCCAAAACATCAACTACAGTTATTATGCGGACTGATTCGTGAGATATGTTTAGTTCGTCTGCCAGCTCTCTCAAACTATAGTAGTTTGCAAGCACCATTTCCTTTACATTATCGATGTTTTCTTTAGTTGAAAACGTCGAAGGACAACCAGAACGTGGCAAATAATCAACCACTTCTCGACCATGTTTGATTGCTTTGTACCATTCGTTTTCGATAAAACTAAATTACCGTACGTTCTTCCCAACATTTTTAACGATTCAGCACAAGAAATTCCGTTGGTACCACAAAATTTTAGGCTAACTCTTTGTTCAATAAAATTATCCAAAGTAAAAATCGCGGAACACACTTTAGATGGACTGACAAAATTAATAACTGTAAAAAACTATTTGACATATCGCGCTCAAACTTCGCATCAGAGTACAGTAAAGTGCTATCAATTTTCCATAAAAAAAGAAGTTTAAATCTACTTTAAGCGGAATTTTCAAATTCCGGATACATTGTTGATTACTGACTTTCAGAAAGCATTTGATTCTGTGTCACATGATCCCATTTGATATAAATTTAAAAATGAATTCGGATGTCATGACAATTTTTTAAAACTAATTATTTGCAAAACAAAAAACAATATGTCTCCATATATATGTGTTATATTTATATCCAATCATTTCATTGCATCAGGGCTCTAATCTTGGGCCCCTGCTATTTCTAATTTAACTTAGCAGTCCAAAAGGAATTAATACTTCATCACAATACATATTTTTTGCGGATGATTTAATCATCACCTGAAGTGTCATAACTAGATATCTGTTCAGACAAATGAACAATGCGAAAATTTCAAAACAGACTCATTTTTCCGCCATGAAAATATATGTAAAACGTCAATTTATAATAACATCTTTGGGATGGTCCTTTGATATCAAATTCTGACACTTATGAAAATACACTCCACTTTTATAGTTAACAAAAAGAACAGCTGCAAATGTGGAAATGTGGTTCAAAATATAGGGAAATATATTGTCCAGATACAATTGTAATCAATATTTGGAAAATTGCATTGTCAAATTAGATCTAAATAAATATCCTGCAGATACCCAAATAGTGTTAACGTTAATTTTTAGTTTGTACTGAAATAGTATAATTTTCTGGAAAATTATAGCGAATATTACAAGTAATAGATATTTTCTAACACGTTGTTATTTTGAACAGGCGCCATTTAGGGCATAATTATTCATGCCCTTTAAGGCGACTCATTAAATAAACATTTATAAGACCCTTCGTTAATGAATACACCAGGAGGCTCATAATGATCTAATCTGAATAGAAAAATGTTGCCCAGTATTAAGATGTGTGCTTCCTTGGCATTTATTTACTTATTAAAATATTATTTGTGTTTAATTCTTGTACAGTGGAAAGAAAGTTTAAGCATTTTATTTATATTCCCTAATTTATTCGCAATTTGGAAATTATTACGATATTCCACACTCTTTATAGAGTTAATAAAAAGGACCCTTTATCACAGAGCACTCTTTTGGTTATTGGGAATTCGATATCTTGATACAAACATATTTGAAAAAATGACATAAATGGGATTACGTGATCTGAAGTGGAAAATCTGTGAGGGTGTATCTGAAATACGCGCGATCAGGGTCGTCCAAGAAAATTTAATTCGGGTTCATTCCATAACCCTGGTTGAATTGAGTTAAATGTTTTGATTTAAAAAAAAATTGTAGAAATTCTCCATTTTACTAGAGGCAATGGGGGCATAGTTTCAAAAAAAGGAGAAATTTATACGTCACGGTTTTTTTAAATTTTTCATGAATTTTAAATTCCTAACAATATAGTCAAAATCACATTTTTAGAAAAAATCATTCACGTAGAAATTTCATCAAGATTTTTTTGGCATTTTGAGTATCGTCAAATTTTGGAAACATCAGCGATTTTATATAGTCGAAAGATCCGCGATTCTTTCAATTGGTGCGAATTCTCTTTTTTGGTTACGGAGTTGATCTGAATGTTGCATGTATCTGCTATGGCTGAAATCATGCCATAAATGCTTATTTTGAATGGATTGCTGAGGGTATCGGAAACATAGGCGAATGTAACAATGCATTAAAGTATAAAACATCCTAGAAATTTTCATACGAACACCATTTTTTCGGTTTCGCATTCGATTTAACATGAACCAATCTAAGAACTTACTTTTGCAACTCTTAATAAATTTATTGTCAATAAAATCTGTCTCACCATATCTGCTTGCATAAGTGACAGGCAAAGTTCTCCAGTATCTCAAAATCCGAGTTATGCCATTCTTAATGAAGCAACCTTTATGAAAATACAGTTTTCTAAAACTGTATTTTCTAGTGGCATGGCCTTCCCCGCACTGCTCCCTTTTGCTGTGCGTTATTTCCGCCACTGCTTGTGTTACAGACATTGTAATTTAGTTAATAAAGGTGAACTCAGCACAGTACAGTCATCTTAGCAATAGATGAGAGTGATTATATAATTTTAATATTCGCATTTGTACTTTTATTTTTTTTATGTAAATTCTCATATATATGCTTTTTACACCAGTATCTACGTATGCTAGAAAGCTACTTCAAAAGCGAGTTATTAATTAATAACACTGGTCGTCATGATTTTAGTAACACGAACATTTTTTTGTAGGATTTCACGTTCTGAATTCGAATTTGCTTTCAGATTCTTCATTCACGTAAGCAATGGCGGTTCTTGACTTATGTACCAGGAAGGGCGGAAAAATTAGGTATTGAAAAAGATCAAATATAGTGAAAGTCCATTCTGCTTTGGTCCGAAATAAACTTTTCAATTATTTTTTCATTAAAATTTGGTATTTCTTGAACCATTAATTTTTCAATAGATAGCATTGCAAGTGCTGTTAGTCTATCTTTGCAATCTAACTTAACCTTTCAAAATCTTTAAAAAACACACAAGAAACAATACACAGGTAACAAAATTGTACACCATACGTAAACAATTACGTTTAATAAGAAAAAAGAATGGTGAAAAATTATTTGGTTACGAGAGGACTAAACAGAGCCCAAATGGCATTGTAAATATGCGCTACTCTGTCTTTCACTGCTGCGCGCCGGTAACCATGACCACCGCTGTAAACAATTTACAAATTTAGGAGCAAGCTACGATGAGCCCACATATTCAGCGTTTCGCAAATGAATTTTGTAATTCGCACTAATTGTAAATTCCTTTTTAATATGTTTCGTAAGGGGAGCGGTTTCATTAGATGCTAAGCACTACGGAGCAGAGATACAAAGGAAAATGGATGCATGGTTTATAAAAGTGAACGACCATACTCCTCATAAGAGGAAAAATAGTGAATCCTGCACTTTTCTTCTCAGACAAGGTAATTAATTGCATTAAAATAATACGCTGCCTTGGTTTCTTTCTTTTTTTATATTGTATTGACATTGAAAGTTGTAATCTAATTAGTTATTAGCTCGTTTTTGGTCTTTAAGGAAAATCTAGACGTATAAATAATCTGTTTATAAAAAATCAAATGACATATAGCTATAGCATAGAAATGTAGTAGTTTTTAATTCGATTTTCGTGTTCAGCGGGTGCGAATTAGTAGAGAACATACTATTTTGATCGTGTTACAGGGAAAATGCTGAAATTTGTTGACCAGTGTAGTTAATGATAATGTAGAAAATAATTATTCTGCGGAGCATACAGAATTGCACAGCAATTACACTCACAATATCTAGAAAATTTTTAATTTATTAATTAATATGGATAAGATGACATGTTTGCAAGATATAGTGGGTATACATTTCCAAATCTGCCTTAATTTTATTCTTCGTTATTCGTTTAATCTGTTTTGAACTAATATTTGTACTTTTGATTATCGTTTCTCAAACGTTACACCGTGAAAACAGGAACACAGCGGGACAGCTGCCGATATACCTATTACAACTGACAGCAGCAATGATATTGTGACGTACATGGTGGGAAGTATAAACTTAAAATATAATTTTTTTTGCATTTTTCTTGTTGAGAAAATACTTGATACTTGTAGAATACTGAATGGCAATACCAATATTTGCCTTTCAAGGCACATTTGATGATATGGCCAGTCATTATAGCTTTTTCTCGAGAAAAAAATACTATTAGAAGTTTCTCTGAGGAATATTGTTCAGAAACGTGTTATAAACAAAATATCAAAAAATCAACTCGAGACTAGTTGGGAAATTTTGTTAAAACAATGGTCAAAATTATGGAAAAGTGGTTTTTTGACACGCGTAAAAAAAGTGTTATTCATAGAGAAAAAAGGTTTATACAAAAAAGGTAGGTATTAAATAAATCTGTATAATAAGACAAGTCCGATTAAATTCCGATAATTTGTTTATGCGCAAGAGCTCAAAAATGGTCGAAATTGTCCGCTTTTTTCAATTGCTAATAATTAATGCAATTTTCATCGCAGACACTTGTAATTCAGAATTTTTTAGGCTTTTTACACCCTTAATAAGTGGTAAAAATTTCAGC
>NW_019416330.1:480781-483559 GCF_000390285.2 Anoplophora glabripennis | reverse complement strand
GCTATGAATAATAGCTTTTTTACGTGAGTCAAAAAACCACTTTTCCATAACTTTGACCACTGTTAAAACAAAGTTTCCCAACTAGCCTCGAGTTGATTTTTTGATATTTTATTTATAACAGGTTTCCGAACAATATTCCGCAGAGAAACTTCTAATAGTATTTTTTTCCCGAAACAGTCTCTTTCATGTCTATAATGACTGGGCTAGTAATATTCTTGAGAATGTAAGTAAACCGCAAATATCTGAGAAAATTGAAACTGTAACCCCTATATATATGAAAAGAGAATTTGATTTTCTATAAAATGCTGCAGAAAAATACAGGGTGTTGCATTTGAATTTAAAAAGTTTTGTCGGTTTTAAGTTTTCAAAATGTATTTTGAAAAATGGAACACTTGGCACAATTTTCTTCAGATAATTTTGAGAGCGGAAGGTAGTGCATCTTATGTTCTTTATGTATTCCGAAAATCAAGTAAAAGCTCCCAGAACGAAGAAAGATATAAGGAATTTTCGAAACGCTTGCATCTGTAAACATTTTTATAAAATGTCGATTATCTCGAAAACGGTTAGATTTAGGTACAGGGAGGCTTTAACATTTTTGATTTATTTTTAATTTATCTTGTTGATAATGCCATAATATATAGAGTGTTCCATTTAAAATAACGAAGTTTACAGCATTATTTTCACTGAAGAGAACATATCTGATAACCCCCGTCAACAAAATTTCGGAATCATATTGTCTTTGGTTCCTCTGAAACGTTTAATAGGCCACTTACCGTGAATAACCCTGTTTAGTTCTTTAATTATATGATGACAATCACTTCCAAAATTGAATTTTAATTGAAAGATATAGTAAAGGACTTGAAACGTTAGCGAAAAGAAGTTGTTAGAAGAAAAGAAGTTGTACATTCATTACCCCAAACCCGTTAATCTCTTTACTGGATTATTGTTAGGGTTGTAATATTTTTGATAAGGTTTTTGTTAATAATAATAATTAATATTAACGGAAATATTAAATGGATTGATTTTTTTAATTTATAACGTGTGACTTACGACTAAAAGTGTCATATAATTAAAAAACAGTAGCGTTTTATTTTAATCTAAAACTGTATAGTATCTCGTTATATTTATATATCATTATCTTATTATATTATATTTCATGATATTTAAATTACGGATTAAAATACCAATATTTAAAAAGAATCGTAGTTTTCCCTTTAAATATAATAGAGGATTTACCAGACATGTGTAGCAAAATATTATGAGATTAATGTCTATTATAGGAATTCCAACTATGATAATTCCAGAAATCCTTTCTGATAAAAATATTCCAAAGTTTATTTCATAATTATAAGGAATTAACATATACAACAGAACTGACATAAGTGAATGAATCAATATCGATGTTAGATTTAAATTATTTTACTAAAAATTTGATTTTATCTTTTTTTTATGCGAGTGAAAAAGCAGAATTGACCTGAACTCTATGATTCTGCATGGTGTATCTGAAGCAAAAGCTTTAAGAAAAAGCCGCTACTTAGGAAGCTCTAGGTCACTCTTGCAGCCACTGAGAGTGGCAACATGTGAGACAGTGGCGGCAGAGCGTTGAACAGAGGGACCTTTGTCATTCAAGATGAAACAGTCGAAAATAAGATCTTTATTAGGTGACGGAATTTATCTGTTCACATCAGTAAGCCTGTACCTAAATGGTGATCATGAGAAGCTGAAAACAGAGGCAAAATTGGTATGATCTCCAAAATCACATTGAAGATGAAGTAATGAGAAACATCGAAATTTACTGCACTCTACAGATGGAACTAGCCTTGAAATACTTCTGTCTCAGACTCAAAGCATTTTCCACATTTATAACAAAAAAACAGAACAAGAGCATAAATGGTAATAAAAAAATAAACCAACAGTAAAATAACATGTTACAACATATGTAAAATAAAGCATGTTAAGACTATAGACATATCTGCTACTGGTAGGTCGGCAATATAGAAGGACGACATTTTGAGCTTCTCACACCGCAGAACAGTAACAACAACCAACATGAACATGAAGCTCCTAATAACCAAAAAACTTGGAAACCGGCCCAAAGTATTTGCCACTACTACTAAGGCAGGACTTCCTAGACAACGCATGACATGGCACGGTGCTCCTGAGCAAATTTAAATGAAATTTTCGAGTCACTCCAAAATAATAAGATATCCTGTTTCTACAATACTTGAACATCAACTTAAACCCTGATGCAAAATATTTGGTGTGGCCCTTTTTTTTCGATAGCAGTATAAGAAATTTGATATTTTTCATGTAGGTAACTAACGAGCGTTCAAATAAAAACGTGGTCAAGTTGGTTCTGAAAATTTGGACGTAGGGCGTAGCGTATAGCAAATTAACTTAAACGTCATCTGTCAAAGCGCTATATCGCCGCTATCAATTTGAATATTTTCGTTTTAAAAAGCGTTTAAAATGGTGTTTTCTCAAGAACAAAAAGTGTTTATCATAGAGTCCTACTTTAGAAATGGACGCAAGATTGATGGAATATGGAAGTATTCTATTGAGGAATGTTTCATAGAATTTCAAAATCAATTTCCCGGCGTTGTTGAGTACAAAATTTTTCAAAGTGCAGTTCAGCGTTGTGTTAATGTTTTTCGTGAAACGGGCAGTGTAACAAGAAAAGAAGGAAGCGGCCGACCTAAAAAGCGGACTGAAGAATTAAAAGAAAATGTCCAACAAATAATGGAAAATGCGCCAAGAACTTCTGTACGTGTTTTATCA
>NW_019416330.1:466114-479377 GCF_000390285.2 Anoplophora glabripennis | reverse complement strand
AGGCCCATCTAACCAGTATTTTTTCGTTAAAATAATCTTATTTGGAACGGGTGAAATCAACAACACCCTGTATATTTTTCATGAAAACATTTGACTCGTTAGGATTTCAATTGTTGCAATACATCTTTTGGAGAGACAGATTAATTTAGAAACTTTTTCATCTCTTTCATCTTTATCATGAAATAAGTAGTTTTTGAGTAAAAAATAAAATAAAATTTTTGTTTGTATTTCAACGACTAATCTAACTGGGTGCCTATATCTAAATAATAAGAATGTAAGACGTAACATGAAATAAGTTCAATTTATTATAATTCTTTATTACAATCAGGTAGTATGTCTCAATAGATATAAATTCAGGATTTTATCTGTTTTCAAAGGACCCCGCACAAACCTATATGGAAAATGGCTTTAGGTCAAAATGGCTGAAATTAAAATATGATATAGCTCTCACCTTCCTGAGCAAAAATTGTCATGGGCCTAAAGCGATCCTATGAGTAGGTTTAAAGATATAGCGCTTTGAAGCTAACGATTTCATAGCACGGTGCTGAATATAAATGCAGGATAGGTGTATGTATGTCTCCCTTTCTATACATGGTGAGTCAGTTTTTTGTAGACAAACTTTAACAGGAGATAGAACACATGTTTTTAAAAAGAAAAGTTCCTATAAACATATGTCGTAGAAGGCTTCGTTTCCGAGATACGGGGTGTTGAATATAATTTTTTTTTCTCGAATATTCATTATAACTTATAAACGAATGCTTAGATTTTTTTCATGTTTGGGAGATAATGCCTATTAATTAAGGGGCATAAAACAAGCGATAAAAATGTTCAAAAACTTGCACAGTGGCGGAGTGGAGGGGGTGCTCAACCCCTTTCTTAAACAGAACTTCTACGCCAATGACTATTTTTTAAAAAAACTGTTATTTTCATTATCTACATACAGTTTAACAAAAATAATGTCCCTTCTTCTGTTTCGAAATTCCTGTGCGTTTCCGAGTTATTTTGATTTTTAGTGTTTGTTGTGGTACTAAATTAAGTAATTTATTTATTATCAATTATCGGCTAAATATTTAATTCTTTCAACGAAACCTACCTAAATATGGTTTGTTAAGGATTTTAAAAAGCCGAAATCTCTTATTCTTTATCTCTTTCCAATGTAGTCAAAATAAATATTTGTTATATCAAGCCATACTCAAATACAAGACTTTTATAAGTTGAAATCTGTTTAGTACACTAATTTTAACAATCCTTATTTATTATGTGCTGCGTAAATACTAATGTACTGCAACTAAATTAAAAAAAAAAAACATTGATATTAATGTTTATGGAGAAATTTATAACAATATTTAATTAACAACTTCTTAAAACTTTTTGGCAACTGTATGTATGTAATGTGTGGTGTTCACTGTCTTTCGGGGTTTAAGTAAAACTTCCGCACTAATTTATATTATATTTATTAATCACTTGTTGTTTATTACCAACATACATTTGACACCTATATTTGACACCTATTCACTACTCCTCTCTGAATACGACTGCCTTCCAGCTCAAGTCGTATCCTTACATTACTTAATTTAGTCTTAGTCATATATACAAAAACCATTATATCACATAATGTAACAGATTTCAACTTATAAAAGTGTTGTATTTGAGTATAGCTTGATATAACAAATATTTATTTTGACTACATTGGAAAGAGATAAAGAATAAGAGAATTCGGCTTTCTAAAATCCTTAACAAACCATATTTAGGTAGGTTTCGTTGAAAAAATTAAATATTTAACCGATAATTGATAATAAATAAATTACTTAATTTAGTACCACAACAAACACTAAAAATCAAAATAACTCGGAAACGTACAAGAATTTCGAAACAGAAGAATTGACATTATATTTGTTAAACTATATGTAGATAATGAAAATAACAGTTTAAAAAAAAATAGTCAATGGCGTAGAAGTTCTGTTTAAGAAAGGGGTTGAGCAACCCCTCCACTCCGCCACTGTGCAAGTTTTTGAACATTTTTTTATGCCCCTTAATTAATAGGCATTATTTCCCAAACATGAAAAAAATCTATGTATTCGTTTATAAGTTATAATGAATATTCGAGAAAAAAAAATTATATTCAACACCCCGTATTTCGGAAACTAAGCCTTCTACGACATATCTTTATAGGAACTTTTCTTTTTAAAAATATGTATTCTATCTCCTGTTAAAGTTTGTCTACATAAAACTGACTCACCATGTATAGAAAGGGAGATATACATACACCTATCCTACACTTATATTTCAGCACCGTGTTATGAAATCGTTAGCTTCAAAGCTCTATATCTTTAAACCTACTCATAGGATCGCTTTGGGCCCATGACAACTTTTGCTCAGGAAGGTGAGAGCTATATCATATTTCAATTTCAGCCATTTTGACCGAAAGCTATTTTCCATAAGGTTTGTGCGGGGTCCTTTGAGAAAAAAATTTAAAATTCGACCGCCATTTTTAAACGGCCGTAATTCCTTAACGAATCGTTTCCGGACATACGTCCATAGGAACTTTTTTCTTATTTTCCGATTCCAAATTTGTATTTAAAATGTTTGCATATAATCCCAAAAACACCCTGTATAGTGGCTTAATAGTTTTCACTTTGTTAAAATAACTTACAACTCTCTTTTTGATTTTTGAAGTAAAATTTTTATAGTTACCTACATGAAAAATATTAAATTTCTTAGTTTGCCATCGAAAAAAAAAGCGCCACACCAAATATTTTGGTTCAGGGCTTAAAATGATATTCAAGTATTGTAGAAACAGAATATCTTATTATTTTGGAGTGACTCGAAAATTTCATTTAAATTCGCTCAGGAGCACCGTGATGGACGAAACAAATGAACTATACTGTTATGCGTTGTTATTTTAATGTCACACACTTAGAAACTACCCCTACCGGATAAGATCTACATCGACATTTTTTAAAAGTAGGTATATTCAGAATTATGCGAGAGAGTAACTGAGCTAAAGATTAATAGATTAGAAGAGTGATAGTAAATAATAATATTATTATTATCTTCCTTATTATTACTGTTTTTCATTATTATAAGTAGTCATTATTATTATTTATTGTTATTGTGTTATTATTTTATTTATAAGGTTCCTGCCAGCTAAATTTTCTTACGCCTGTGATATATTGAGGCATCTCTCCCCTTGATTCACCTTATATATTATGTAGTAATGAGGCATAATTTTGTGCTTAAACTTTTAGAAACTGTAGCATGGATTTTGTATGGTACGTGCTATATTAGTAAGGTAGTATTCTTATCAATATTCTCAATGAAACTCATTATTACTTCCGCTTTAACTTTGCTGTTATACTGCGTTAGTCTCGATCAAGATCTTTACCCATTTCAATTTAGACAGTGACAATCAAGTTTTGTGATTTCATCTCTTGTTGCCCCACGCAATACCTAGTGTGTGTTGCGTAATACAAAACATGTTGGAATTGATTTTTTTTTGTCAAATCTGTTGTCACTGACCAAAAATGTCACGATCGTAAAAACTGTACAGGATAGAAATATGAAAAAAGAAAATGTGTAGGAGCTTTATTTGATTTTCATTACATAATAAGAAAATTATTCTATACTTTCATATTAGCATTTTACTTTTTAACTATTAATAAGATCCTAGAAATAAACTAAATAAAATGTGTACACTGAATGAAATGTATTCTTGACTCAAAGATAGCGTTTTTTCTTTGTACACACTACGCACTATTAATATTTTAAATATCTGTTTAAGAGGGAGTTTTAAATGCAATATTTTGTATCTGGTGTTCCATTTAAAATAAAATAAGAAAGTTGACGGCTATTTGTGATGTGATATGATAAGGAAATATTGAGAAACCCTCGTGTGTAAATTTCAATTTGAATATTTTTAATGAATTAAATCAATGTCTAGGAATCATTGATTTTTTCACATAGATTCAAAATTTAAAACATTTTATCGAGAAATTATTATTCTATTACTGTTATACACTATTACAGGGTCATCCACGTAACATTATACTTCTTATTTCTGTCTCTATCCAGGAAAAAAATATATGATGATCAAAGGTTTAGGAAATTTTCTTGCGATTTCAAAGAAACGTATAGGTATAGAAACAATTAATTTGCATTTCGGTGATATGAACCAAAATTTTTTTTAATATGGAAAAGCTTAAATATACACTGATTTTTTGGAAACCTTGACTTTATCCCTTGTTGGGGGCAACTCAGAGGGGAGCCAACCAATAAGAAAGTTTTGTTAAAAGCTAATGTATTATTATAGTAATTTATTTTATTAGTGTATATGATATTTTAATAAAAATTATGTTAATACCGTTGTTGTTTTATTGTTAATACGATTTTAATTAGAATTAAAGTCAATGCTGAAGAGGTACATTTTTCTAGAATTTTTTTTATTAGTTGAATCCTATTACGATACATTTTCTGATGTTTACATGTTGTCCATGATCTTCCGATGCGAAAAACTAAAGGAAGTTGCTCTAGTTTAGCGTCGTCAATTCCTGGGTGGATATATTTGCCTCAATGCAATAAACACACTAAAATATTATGTAAACTATCAAAGCAAATATAATTACATATGTTCCAATAATAAAAAATATAAAAATTTTGTTTATGTCTTAGAAATGCTACAGTTTTCTTATATATGTACTGGGTAATTCACTTTTTATGATTAGGACTTTAACCATCGATAGATCTCGTCAACATAATATTGTTTTGAAGTATACAATTTTTTCTTCCAAAGGCTTCATTTTAGAGATATAAGATCTTGAAAACAAATTTTTTTTTAGTTTTTATTTATTTTTTCTTAAACTATGAAAGCCATTTGTTTTATATTTAGCATGAAGTGTACGAATGAAACGCTCTATCGATTTTACAAATTATTGTGAAAATAGATCAATCATAGGCGTCCGTAAAGAGCTGTGATTGTCCCTATTTTTAATATAATTTCCACGCCACTGGAAATTTTTCAAAATGAATATATTTTTTTACATTGGGGTTTATTCTACAGTAAGAAGGTTTGTTACTATTTTTTAATGAAATACTTGGTTTTTAAGAAAAAGGGCTTCTTATGGATTCATCAAAATGACATTATTTTGATGAGATCTATCGATGGTTAAAGTTCTAATTATAAAAAGTGAATCATCCTGAATATTTTTTTGAAAAACCTAAACTTTGGTCTATGCCATTTTTCCCAGATTAAAAAAAGGGGGGCAGAATGCTATGTGAATAACTCTGTACAGATGGGTGTAGATACTGAGACATGAATCTTTACTTCTTAATTATTAATATAATCACTAACTGCCTTGCATAATTATATTATATACAGATATTTGTAAATCCGCAAATAGAAAAGCATTGTTCTCTTTTATTTTTTCATTTCACTAGTATTTCATATTATGTTATCATTCCCTTATATACCTAAAGTAAATCGAAAATTGTATAAGGCATATCCCTTAAAAATGGAATCTACTAGTTTTCATATTGTTATATTGTTTAACCTGAAAAAGAATAAACTGAATAAAATATAAATATAAATAAATTTAAATATACTTACATATATCTACGAGTAGTTAAATAATAATCATTATTAGTTTCTAAGTAGATATTTAAATCTCAAAGAATGGTATTAAACAATGCAATATGCTCAAAACTAAAGGATCATTGGGGTCGCCCAAGGTAGTGTGTTTATATTCTTTCATTATTTTTTATATAACTACGCATATTTAGATGCAGATGATATTCGTATTTGCTTATCAACTAACTTTTGGTCTGTAAATTTTGTTATTGAACATATAAATGACGATCTTAATTTTTATTTGTCAAGCAACCATGATCTCTCATTAAATCCGGATAAAATAAAAGCAATTTCTGTTGGTCCAGAGCAACACAACAACGTTTAATACATTTAATTTTCAACATAAATTAAATAGTACAAACGTACAGCGGTTAACTTGTGAATATACTCTAGAGTTGTATATAGACTCCTGTTTAAATTTTGAGAAACACATTCTTTGTGTAGTTGTTCTTTTAAAATGAAAGTTTAATATAACTTTAAATCTAGCTTTCAGCAAGAAAAGAAACTGAGTTCGGTAAATATTTTCATCTAACCCCATGTTGTAAATTGCGGCAATTTTTTATCGCAATGTTGTCAGCAAAATTTACAATGGATAAAGAACGTCAACATGAGATTCATCTTTCATATTTCTCAAAGAAAATAAAGGAACTTAACATTAAACTTGGAGTTCAGTATCTGTTTAGTGTATTTATTCATAAATTGTTACACATCAAAGACCAAAGGAAATTATATCCAGGTGGAAAAGTACAACGTAAAAGGCAAGAATACATCGCAAAAGAAAATATACACTAAATCTTGCAATTCTACACGATGTATCTTGTACGTTGAATTCATTTACATTTTTTGTGTATAAAAACTGCTACAAATGTGTAAACATTTCCACAATTTTTATCAGTGTATGTATGCTATACATTTAATCAACAGTGTCATTAATATCTGGCTTATTATTAATTTCTGTGTACTACATGTTGATTAAACTGAATAAATCGTGTAAAGCGAATGTTTTTCTTTTATACATCCTGTACAAACAAACATTTGTCACTTAATATTCTTACAAAAATGTAATTATTGTACACTGTAAAAAATCGGTGTGAGTGAAAGCAATATAGGTGCGGAGTGAAATTATTCACTCAATATTGAGCATTTAGACAATTTTACTCAATTATGGTGATATTTGAACTAAAACTGAGTACTTTCACTCAAATATACTCGTAGGTACCAGTTAAATAAATTCTGCAGATAAACTCGTATTTGGTGATCTTTTAGCTAAATCGGAGTAAATGTCCTAATTTTTGAGTAATACCACCCCATTCTATGGTTGTCGTGCGTTGTCTTTGTCTATTCCCATCGTCCCCATTAGGGCGTATTGTATGTAGTGCTGGACAAATGTCCGTTAATCCGGTTATTTTGGATAATATTATATTTAAATGCAGTTGTTTGATTACAATAATTAAAAGCAATAATAATTGAGCCCCGATTAAATTTGGTTAAATAAACGGCTAGTTAAATTGTTACCAATACTTACGTATCTGTAACGTACAATATAGGTTATAGCAATCTATTCGTGCGATCAGTTAACCAATTCCTTTAATCGAGACCTAAAATATTGTCTCTAAAACAGATCTGTGTAGAAACCACTGTGGTAGCTTAGTAGTTTATGTCTTTAATATGATATTTAAATTAAAATTTAAATAAATATAAAGTAGTGCAAAACCACCCTACAGGGTGGGCCACCAGTAACGTCTCGATGGCTAGGTACCAAACGGCAAATGTTATAGAAACCTGTTTAGGTGGGTATATGTAAGTTGATTACGACTATATTTTAAAAATATTTTGAAATATACAGGGTGTCCAGGAAAAGCGTACCATATCAAAGTTATGTATTTTTAAATGAAACACCCTGCATTTTACCGCATTTTTGAAAACACCGTAAAATATAGGTGAACTTTATTAAAGGTTCTGCTTATTGTTGGGGAGATATTTCAATTGTAGTAAAAATGCAGGTTTAGCGTAGAAATTTAATATTAGCAATAAAAAGATAATTTTAAGGAAGCAACATTGAAAAGAGTATTTTAGATCCTTGAAGTTATAAACTATTATATTTGTCGTCACTTAATATTATACAGGGTGTTCAAAAAACTGCTGGAGACTTTTCTCATCTTTAAACAGCAATAATTTGATTATTTTAAAGTGGACACCCAGTATATTTTTACTTTGGGAGTTAGGAAATTGAAAACTCTTTCATACTGTGTATAGGTTCACTATACCTATCTCTAACGGTATTGGAGATATTTGTGCCGTTTCGTTTTTTATCGATTTTGTTTGTAAGATGTATCAACGTGTCTTTATCGAATTGCTAAAGCGTCAATCATGACAATATTCAAAAAAGTATTCTAAAAAAAATATTTTATAAGCAGAATAATTATAAATAATTTCTCACTAAATATGAAAAATTTGAAGGTGCGCCATTTAATTGCATCTTCATTTTTATCCTTATATTTAAGGCGATGTCATCAAGAAGAACCCAAACCAATTCAATAAAGACCTCGATGAAGACACGTGGATATATCTTACAAAAAAAATCGATAAAAAATGAAACTCCAAAAATATCTACAATACTGTTAGAGATAGGTGTAGGAAACCTATACACAGTTTGAAAGAGTTTAATTTTCTAACTTCTAAAGTAAAAATATACTGGGTGTCCCATTTAAACTAACCAAGTTATTGCTGTTTAAAGTTGAGAGAAGTATTCAGCAGCTTTTTGAACACCCTGTACAATACTAAGTGACGACAAATACAATAATTTATAACTTCAAAGATCTAAAATACAGTCTCCAAAGCTACTTCCTTAAAATTATTTTTTTATTGCAAATATTAAATTTCTACGCTAAGCCTGCATTTTCACTAAAATTTAAATATTGAACAAACAATAAGTCCTAGGTATGCAGAACCTTTAAGAAAGTTCACCTATTTTTATGGCAATTTCAAAAATGCAGTAAAATACAGGGTCTTTCATTTAAAAATACATAACTTTGATATGGTACGCTTTTCCTGGACACCCTGTATATTTCAAAATATTTTTAAAATGTAGCCGTAATCAACATACACTTACATACACCCCTAAACAGGTTTCTATAACATTTGCCGTTTAGTCCCTAGCGATCGAGGCGTTACTGGTGGCCCACCCTGTAGATATTATTGAAATAGAAGCAGCGGCGGCTGATGCGGGGTTCTCTGGGGACCGGCCCCCTTGGAAATTTTCATAGTACAAAATTACTGAATAATAATTAAATTTAAATCATATTAGAGAAAAAGTTAACTCTTAATGGTTTTACATACTCAAAATAGAGTCAAAAGTCACTCACTTAGTAGAAATTCGGATTTGAGTAAAATTCACTCACTTCTGTTGCAATAGTTTCACTCATAAAATTTTAGTTACACTAATAAAGTGAAAATTTCACTCAATTGGGTATGGACAGAAACTGATACCTACATTATTGACTTTGAATGATTTTTTTTTACATTGTAGTTTACAGAAATTTAATCAAATAAAACATCCTACACAGTTTTATAAATAAATGAGCAAATACTACAAATGTAGTAATCGTAACATTGACTAAAAAATTAAGCTTAAAGGATGAACGAAAATTTTTCTTACAGCTATGGTGTCTATTTGGAACAGGACGAGGGTAGGCACGTATGACGCGGTCATGTCAATTTTATTAAGTTAAATGGCAGCCCCCTAACTACCTGATATACGCAAGATCTAATTGCACCTACTCACAGTCCACGGATTATATAGCGTCGCGGCGCCCGCGACGAAATTCATTTATATCTGCGTACCTGTTGAGCTGGAGTTGCTCCGCAAAGGCGGTGATTTCAACGATACCACAACTTCCAGTGCAAGTGCAGTGACATTAGTGACTCGTTCATTCGTCTCTACGGAAAGGTAAAATTTAAATTTAATTTTTTTATGACAGGAATGGATAATTTAATCGCTTATTTCAGAAACAAACTTTTCATTTTCAGATTTTTATTTCACACACCTTAAATTTAAATTTAAATTAAAGCAAATACAGTAAACATCACACAATAGATATAAGCAAACAATATAGTTAAGTTTAAAATCATTGTACATGAAAATATTTACAGGCCTGCAAAAAATAGATAGATTCAGGTTTTTCTTGAAGGCGATTTGTTAGGTTTTTTATTTCTATATGTAATGCGTTAAACATTGCAACTCAATACCTTGGATGGATTTAATCAATTTATCAAAAGGTACATAAATCTTAGTATCAGTGCGAAAATTCTTATTTAGAATTAAGTTATTTCTTTTACAGAATATATACAAAGTTCATATATATCAATAGAGATGGTAAAACTTAATTCTTATATTTCTTGGCTTTGTTCAAAATGACGGTACATTCTACTGGTATTTATACGTTTTTGATTTAATATTAAAGCAACCCAAGTTTAGGACTTGGATTGTTTATGCAATTAACTCTGCCTTGCTAAGCAAGAACATTACCTACAACTGGAATTTCCATGAACATTAAATTTTTCACAAAAGCCAAAGTAATTTCTGGTAAAACCTCTCTTATCTGCATTACAAACGATTTCAATTCAAATTAAAGATGTTCCAGTTTCCATTTTTATTCACTGTAGTTTCTAATTTCTCTCTTTAAAATTGTGTCTGTTTTTTATCATATTTTTATAAAATTGAAGCGATGGTTGCATGTAAAAACATAAATAATAGTAATAATAATAAAATAAACTCTTATCCAGATAATTATGAATTTCTGAATGTAAATGTGGATAGTATTTGGAATATTCGAAAAATGCAATTCCATATCTCATAATAAACAAAATATCAATTACAATCTTCTTGTTTAGCACAACATAACTGTTGGTTGTCTTATTTCATGTTATAAAAAAACCTCTGCTAAAACCAAGAAGGAAAATTTGAAGACTTGCTCAAATGAACAAAAGGATATAAATATTATTTGGTGGTATTTGTATAGTTTGAAAATAAAACGTTTTTCCTATTTTATATCAGAAACAATTCAACACCACTTTCTAACTATTTTTTCTTTAAATATATATTTAAAATATTTACTTTTTTGTTTTTATCTATAGATATGTATTTAATGATAGTTATTATATTTGTAATGCATATTGCATTATTATAATAAAAAGCGATTGCGAATGGTAATAAAAAACGAATGTTAGGCCTATGTCTAACATTAAATATTTTCATTAAATATTACAATAACAAGTTTAAATACTTTTTATCAAGTTTAAATTATGATTTCTTTATTATAAATACCTAATAAATATTTACAAAATTTACGATTACATAGGATTTCTCAAAATGAACCTCTTCAAGATATAGGTAGTGTGACAAAGTTAAAAAAGTATATGTATTATTCTTTATGTTTTAAAAACTAATGGAAATATTGAAACTAAATTTGGTAAACCTATACAGCATACCTAGATAGATTGTCTTAATATAATTACATGATTTGGAAATTATTTTCATTTTTCCTTGAAGTTTTTAGTTTTAAATGAAAAATGCTTCTAATATATTTTATAGCTGTTATAATTTCACAGGAAATTCGATTTTATATTTTAGAGCCTAGAATTTCTTCAGTTCTTACTAATAGTGAGTCTCGTGTATCTCCATCACTGATGGACATATTTATATCCGAATTCAACATATTTTTACCTTAAATTATATAAATCGTTAGCTTCAGTTTCATTATTCTACGTCAAATGTCTTCAGAGATAGTTTATTTTTTTTTAATTTTTTCAATCCGCCTAGATGAAGCGTTTCCAGATATTTCTTCACATGATATTTCTTCTTAAATATTTTACTTACAATTTGTTCAAAACCTAAAAGCGATGCCAAAAAACCACATTTCAAACTTCCTGAAAAAAAAATCTCTTTTGACTTTAGCGTCATCTACAATATGGTATGAAAAAATCGTATTTCTCAAATTATTCAAGTTTTGAAAGACAGAAGAAGAAAATTATTTAAAGTTTGAAAAAAAAAAATTGAGAATCCCAGTAACTATTCAGATAGTTATAAAAATTGTTTCTTGTTTCAACATTAAATATAGAAATATGTTATAGATTTCAGGAACTACTATGTAAACTTAGCTATTAGTCTACTAGCCGTCTTCAAACTTTTACGACTTGCGGAACCCGGTCAACATTTCGACTTTTTTGAGGAACCCCCACACCTAAAAAAAAATTTCGAACATATTTTTTACTGATTATATAATATATTTATAAATGCTAGTTTTAAGTAAGATTATCTACAATTTTTTAAAAATAATTTTGTAGTAGGTATGGATATAATTAATTTCAAAATTTTGAATTTTTGACCGAATCGCGGAACCCCCAGAGAGGTTGTGGGGAATCCCAGAGTTCCGCGGAATACAGTTTGAATACCGCTGTCTAGACTGAAATTGTAAATGCCATTTCAATCTAAGTACGTTGAAATTAAATAGTTTGATTATACTCGCTTCGTTATGTCCAACAAAAATAAACGTACATCCAGAGAGCACAAAAATAAACGTTGTAACTCTTATATTTACATTATTAGATAAAACTCGAATATTACATCAATATTTAGCTTAAATTTGGAAAAAATCATTTAATATCAAAGATAAGGAAAAGTGTATAATAAATAGTAAAGAAGAAAGGTTTTTATTACGATTAATAAATACTTTCTTCAAATGCAAGTATGTATTATATTCTGCTTGCAATAAAAAGATTTTCTTCTAAAATCTAAATCCTTTGCAACTTTATTTTAGAGGCATATTCATTTCATTATAAGGTGATTCACTTAAGGATACTCACCACTGTAATGTCTTTAACGCTTAGAGATATAAAGTTGATTAAATTAAAAAAAGTTGCACAACGATATGCACACAAGAATTAAGCCTTTAGTTTTTTTTTGTAACTTTTGTGCATCACTAGACTCCAATTTTGTTATATTTTGAATATCTTTTTAACTATAAATTAATATTAGAAACTTTTAATTTTCATTAATTGCATAAATTAACGTCTTGCATAAACAGGAGCTATTAGAATTATTTCTGTCAACATTTTCCGTTGATATTGAGAATCACCTGCTACATTGGAGCGTATCTGGTTCAGGAGATGAACTTATGAAGTTTTTAAAAGTTACATGTCGTAACTTTCGTATTCAATCGTATTCAATATAGATGAAGTAGTCACTCAAAAAGCAACGGAATGTGGCGTCCCACAGGGAATAGTTATCGACCCATGATATTTACAATATATGTTTATGACTTTTTCTACTAATTAGATAGTTTAGTTAAAAGATTCATTGTACATGTTGTTTGATAAATAAAACTGTTATTAACATTATTGTTACTATTATTTTTTCACAGCTTTCACTGGTGTATTCTTCCGATGGACAGGCCAAAGCCAAATCCAACAAAAGTTTATTTTTCATTTAAAAAATGTTGTGTTATATTAAATTTATGAATATTTACTGCTTTTTGCGCAGTGGTGTGAATATTCTTATTATTATTATTATTATTATTATTATTTAAATTTCATCAAAATCGGTTCGATTGATTTTACATAATAATTTTGCAATTCAGATT
>NW_019416330.1:453155-465417 GCF_000390285.2 Anoplophora glabripennis | reverse complement strand
ACCTTAAACCAAAATTGATGGACTGTGAAAGCTGCGAAAAAAATTATTAATTATTATTTTCATTATCATTATTATTAATTATTATTATTATTATTTTGTAATATGTAGTATGTTACAACAAGAGTAATTAGTTTACGTTGCAGAGAGGAGTTGAAAATAATTAAAAAAGATCATAGTTCAGCCCCATAATCAAATTAAGTAACTTACCTTTAAACTGGCGTTCGAAGAATTACAGACGTATTAAAATTCTTAATGAATTTAATGATTTCAAAGACATTGGAATAGTATTATACAGAACATATCTATTCTAACAAAAACTTCGCTCTAAAAATATTCTGTGTGGAAGGAGAGAAAGAAGTCCCTTAAATCTCAAATATCATAAATATCTGTTGAATTTTCTTTTATCAACAAATGCGGAGGGCGCTCGTTCTGAAGGATATTATGAAATAAAACTAGATAGAATGAAATATTCGTCTGTCTTACATTTTAAGCCAGTGTGTTTCTCTTAATTTAAATTGAACTGTATTAAATTTATTATTCTATTTTATTAACATCTTGATTGTCTAAAAATGGCCAGTAAATGGTATCACAGCAGTTCAAGTGACTTATTACAAGAGCATCGGTTAGTTTTATTTTAAGATGTTGAGATAATAGATGTCGACTGGGATATAACAGTTTTAAATTAGAGTAAACATTTTGAATTCATCTTTTTAAAATAAATAACTGCATCTAACTCCAAACCCAAATTTTTTGCATTTTATGTATACTACAAATTTGTACTTCCAATTTTGACTGAAAAACTTAATTCGATCTCTTTCCTACATTTACCAAATATCATAATTCTGGTCTTTGATAGATTTATGACGTTCAGACGCTCAGATTCGCCCTGTATAAAATTTTATTAATACATTGATGTGTTCCATACTTAAACACCGTATAATGGAATCATTAGATTAATTGTGACTTTCTTCTTATTCGATAAAAGCAAAAAATAGTGACCATAAATATAAAACACACCCTTACATTAATCTTAACAAAACTAAAGTATATTACGTCTGCAGAAGAAGGTACATCAGACAAATAATTCAAACATATTTTTCCTGTGTTATCGATTGCAGTTTATCAACGTACGAATAAGTAAAATGCGTATGATATAGAAAGCAAGTGATCTATTGAGTTATGAAATAAGTAGTTATTATAGATTTTATAATTTAAGTTGCAGTAAAATACTTAAAAAAGTATTAAATCGTTACATTGCTGTATTCTGAACGTTGCTAACAATTTGTACCTCACCGATTTCATTTGAAGTCTGAAGTACCTCACAAATGTATCGTGTAAGTTATGTAACGTTGTGGTTGCCGATTGGAATTCAATTACACTTTGCTTTCTGACACTTCAAATGCATGTTTCGCATGTTTGATGATACTGTTTTAATTAACCTTCGCCTACAGTTTGATCGCCATCATATGGAATCGCTTCTAAGTACTCCAGTAAAAAGTAACGCTTTTGTAGAAAAGGATTCTCGTCATATAGTCGTGAACAAAAAAAAAAGGTTTCTAAATCTAAAACCTTTAAAGGGGCCGTAAGAAACATTTTATTGGTCGGTGGGGCAATTGTAAAAAATTTAAAGGTATTAAATAAAAAATAAGAAAGAAGTTTTCATCAAAAGGTATGAACCAACCCAATATTCTTCAGTTCTGCAAGGAAATGATACTACTTCCGTCTCGATTTTGACAGACCAATACAGACTGGTAAGGACTGAATTACACTGCTTTGGGAATCTGTAATAAGTTTATTTTAATACTATTAAAAATGTAACATTTTATCTCTTTATTATCATTCATCATCACATCATTCTCATATGCTTAGTGAGGCCTGTATAAACTCCAAATTACCATCGATAATTGTAATTCTGCATATTTTATTGCATGCTATCTATTTACCCGCAGACAACACACAAATTTTAGCAACAGGTGACGCTTATATCTACTGCGCATCTGCAGAGGTGATAAAACGAGAACTTCTGATATATTTGATAACCTACACAATACCACACTATAAAATTTTACAAGAAATACACTCCTATATTTAGCAACTTTAAACATGACTAATTATTATCGGTGATCCATATTTTTTTTCATTATTTTTTATTCTCAAGATCAATGTTGTTCTTGATCTTTCTGTAATTCCTACTAAAACATCCTCTTCATGGTTTGCTACTAGTAGTTCAGGCTTCGAACATCTGGTTTTGGAGAAAATGATTCTGTTTCTCCTGTACAATCTCTTGAATAACTTGAAGTCAGGTAGTCTATTATTTAGATATAACTCTAAGTACCTCAATGCTGCTTGGCGACCAACGTATTTTTTTCAAAAAAGGTCATAAGGATGATATTTACCTACATCACACGATATTTCACAGCCTACTTCGATCCAAACAGATGTTTAATTTGAATTTGGCCTTCAATCTCCAAAATCTTAATGTTGGGTAATTCTGAAACGGTTAACTTTAGAGATTTTTACCTTTTTTTATTTAAAATTGAACTATGTTTTATAATTTTTTACTGGAAATTCAGATTTTCGAAGAGCAAAAAAGACATATTTTTTGTATTAATAAAAGTGTGTAACTAACGTCTCCTAGAAGTGACTTGTAATTGTCCCATTATGGGTGTGCAAATTTCCACAATAATCCGTCCAAAGATACTCAAAATAATTCAATAATTCGAAAATATGATTTTGACTTTAACTGACTGTAGAACAGAAATGATTCAAATGAGACATGATAAAGTCAAATGTCATATTTTAACATCAGCATTTTTCCTGATTGAATGAATCATCGTGTATGTATATTTATACAGGGCGTAGCAATATTGTGATAAAGTTTCAAAACCGGATTCTTTCGCTAAAAGAAACAAAAACAACATTCTTTTCTAACACATTAAAAAAAAAACATAGTCTTCATTATATGATAGTAGTACTACGTGTAGTACTTATAGCATTTCACATAAGCTGTAAGGCCGCATCTTTCACATTAAAATGACAGTAATGCAAATTTTTACAGAATTTTTTAGTAGTGCAACTTTTACATATATTTAGTTTGGGGATGATACTAAATTATTTCTCAAAAAAAAATAAATTAATCCACAGGGTGTTTCAGTTCGAGTGAATCAAACATTAACCACACATAGAACTAAATAAATAATTTAGAATTGCCTTATAAAGCAAGGGTCCAAGTCTCACTGTTTTCACTGTACAGGGCCGTATTGGTCGGTTGTTAAAATCATATTATTTAGGAAATCTTTGCTATGCTTATAACGATTTGAATCAAATTTGATATGGTGTCAATATTTAAACATGTGCATAATTTATTCTAAAATTTACAAATTATGAATTATTTATCGAGTTCTATTTGTGGTTAAAGTATGATTCACTCGTTTGGAAACACCCTGTATAAAAGCAATACACTTTTATTTATTGGTGTTTTTTTAGTTTCACCATGACCTTTCTCTTTGTGAAATTTTGCATAACATTACCAGCAGCATTTACGTTTTATTTTTCCTTCGGAAGTTCCGTATCCACTCATTTATTATTTTTTAGAATATGCTGCATTTTTGTGTTATTATTTAACAATTTTGAACTCTCTTTTTATTAATCTTTTGGCGTATCTTATCTTTTTTTTTACTTTTAAGAACATAGAGAAAATCCACGAACTAATCACATTGATCTTTAATACAAGTCAACAAGTGATATGATAGATAACGTCTATATAAATGCTGGTGTTCAAATCTATGCAAGTTCAATTCGTGAAATTACCAAGTTACTAATAAGCGAATTAATAATCGAAGTAGCATCAACATATTCCAGAGGTACAGGTTACTCATGTCTTGTCATTTTCTGCCTTTATCTTCTCAGTTCCTTTAATCTCTTCGGTATAATAATGTTCGGGCTGATTGCCACATCTCAGTTTAGACTTGTTGTTTCGAGGATCATAGAGCCCCCTTTTCAGAAGAAACTTTTCAAATTTCTTGAGGTGTTTCATCTGAAGACGAAATCGAGTTGCCTCTGGAAAAGTGAAGAAACTAATTTGTCACTTTTAATGATATAATATGTATCTTATCAATTTTTACACATGGAATAGAACATGTACATTGTTTAATGGGAATAAATATGTCTTTCATTTTGTTGCAACTGAAATGTAAAAGAAACTGGTATGAATTTGTGACAGGTACCTTCACTTCAAATATTTGGCTAGAAGTTAGTTTGGATTTATTTAATACCTGAACAAACATTGAAAAATGAAGGAGATCTAGACTGTGCTGTTATCTTAGTATCTGTATCTATTATTACACTTATTTGTGCGTCTATACTAGATAATGTTCCTATCTTCTAATTTCAGACAACTGTTACAGATTAAATTATTGAGTTTAATGTTTAAATGCTTAGTTACATAGCTATTACAGATACACACGTTTAGCTGCTCTATTTCCTTATTCCTATGGATTTATTTGAAAATGAAAGGCTGCTAGATCCAGTTAGTATTTAACATTTTCACAGTTTGTTTATCACATTTCAAAAATATAAACAAAATTTAATATTTTTGTAATTCATTATGTATTGGATATTTGCTCTTTTAGTATAATTTAAGAATGAATACAATTCAATACGAATAATTTTCATTACGACGTTGTGCCAACATAATTCAAGCGCACGTGCAGGTAAACATAAACAGTGTAACGGAACAGTTTACAGTTGATACAAAACGGAAATTAGTGAGTTATTGCCCCTGCAGCGATATGATAGCACAAGGTATCCATTAAATAGACAGCTAACGGTATGCAGGACCTGTCTAATTTTGAATATTTGGTCAACGGAGAACTGAAAGTTTACTGAATATTTAGAAACTTATAGACTACTACAACACGAAAATACTATGCGCTTTAACTGTAAATTTCTCGACAGATTTTCCAAGAAATCAACAACTTTTAACTTGAAAGGATACATAGTCTATGATTTCAGTGTTAATGAGCTGTACAGTGTTGATATACATATTTCACTGACACAATAATTGTTTAGGTGATTGCCTAAAAAACATAAGAAAAGTGTGTGTACAAACGAAAGTTTTTCGTTTAGTTATTCTCATTTATTTTATAACGATTTTTTAATAATCCGTTGAAATTTCTTTTTTTTTAAATAAATTCCGTAATTCCTCCTCAAATTACTGGAAATCCTTATTAAATCCTCCTATATCCAGTAATTCCTTAGTAAATCCATCATAACTCAATAATTCCTTAGTAAATCATCCATTACATATTTTTTATAAACGTTTATACAGAGTGCTCCATAACTAAACTGTCTAACTATATTATATTCTTTAAGAATACGAAAAAGGTTCTAGACCGCAAGGATGTACTATCAAGGGCCTGTAGGTCGTATATGAAAAATTTTTGGATCTATATTTATTATAATTTTTCTCTTATTTTTGAACGCATAATTTATGATAAAGTTTGGTAAGATAATGGGATACTCTTATTTACATTTTTATGGTACGTTCCAATAAAATCCAAGAGCATCCTCTGTGATTGATTTTACATATTTTTAAGAATAAAATACATACATAGTTATTATATCTCTAAAATGTCATTTACTTTCGTTTATATGTTTCAAAGATATATCAAATAAAAATCCTTGCTCATAGGCGTACTTATAAGGGGCTGTAACTTCTGTAGGGAGAACATTTTCTTCCTAAGTTTATTTTTAACTTTTTTGTTGTTGACGGTTAAAAAATTATAACAAAGCTATACCTAATACACTACTATGTATAATGTACACAGCATATGGAGCATTCCGTGTCATATCACTGAGGTCGTGTTCGTACCATTTTCAATTTTTTTTTGGTATTATTTAGAGTAGCTTTCATGAATATTTTCAAATTTTTATTGCAACCCATCAAGAAGTTATGAGCATTTGAATATTTTGGGCAAACAATTTTCAAATACCTGTAAGTTAAATACCTTAAGTAAAAACTGAAGATATCATAAACTTTTTTTTATTTTTGTTCATTTTCAGATGTAGTTTCATAGAAAAAAACATAAAAATAATACATTCTCAAAAATATTGTCTTTCAATAAGCAAAAAAACCCGCACAAAACATATGGAAATTGAACACCTGTCAATTTTTATGACACTTTGTATTTTGATAGTCCTCGTCATGCTGATCAAAAGTCTCAATGGGCACGAAGCCCTACAACCCCTTTCAACCCCCCAAAACCACCCCCAAAGATCAGGGTAATGAACTTGACAGATTACTTTAGTGTATCTATTTTACTGAACACGTGTTGGTTGTTCTTAAATATTTCTAAATCTTTGTAAAAATAAATTAATTTGAAGTTGTTCATTTCTGTAGTAGGTATCTATGTAACTATTTACATAGACACTTACGATAATTTGTTGTGACATCACTAAAAGCGTCTATTCTCTGAAGAAAAATATATATGTGAAGTTAATGTAAAATGTGTACAAGCATCAATTTCTTTAAAAATAATGTACAAAAAAAATAACTGCTAGGTGATGTTTACAAACCACTTTACCAAGTGTTTCATAAACACCTGACTAAACCCCTTTGATATGGCTTAAATTTCAAGTTGACTTTTGATGGTTGATTTAAATTTTCTAGTCGAGTTGATGAGTGTATTACTAATTTAAACCAAACTGAAGCTATTGAAAATAATGGAAATAGTAAGAGTAATCTTTATATTGGGTTTTTCCTTTCGACTATTTTATTACCTTATAAATCATAAATTACAGGTTGAAAAGCTTATTATTAACAAGATTTTATTTTTTCTGCGTTTCATTCATTGGATCGTTTAGGATTATTAGTTTCTGTGAAACGTTCATATTGTTTTATATTGAAATAACTGGGAAATAGAAATTTTACACAGTGTCTAGATATGATTTATAGTGTATAAAGGATTAAAGCATCTCTAGCTGATGCCAAGGCAACATCATTATCAAGTGGTGTCATCATACTAGAAAAATAAGATTACCATTATGATTGAAAAAATTACTTACGATAATAAAATACACGATTGTGTTCATCCTGAATAATATTTTTTTTGAAAAAATAAAATACAATGAGGCACACATGCTGATAAGTTATCACCAAAATCAATCACAATGCTCAGTTTTACTCTACTGAATTAAGTGCCTTTGTAATCCTGGAAGCCTTTGTTTCAGGAAGTAAACTGTCACTTTAAATCCCTAAGGGATTAAGTTTGCTTCTAATCTTTTTGTCAGAAAAAATAAATATTAATAAAGGCAATAAGTCAGTGCCATGATAGGATTTAATTTTACATCTACAAGGTGCGTTGTAATGCGTATAAAATATTCTTTCAGTTCGAGTGGAGTGCAAAATAGCATGTTACACAAGGTATCCCTAAATAGATCTTACAGACTTTAACAGCAGATAGAACTCGTCATAATATTTAAAAAGAACTTATATTAATAGAACTAACTAAGGGACTGCTATCATTTTTGATACACATGTTATTCTTTTCTATTGCTAGAAATGGTTATAAAATTGAAGCGAAAAACACGTGTAAGGGTTAGTTTGCGTGACTTTTTTATTCGATTGAATTTTTAGTTAATACCGCTTAGTTAATAGCTATATCTTATAAAGAATAATCTACTTGGATATTTATTTATTTATTTATTTATTTATTTATTTATTTAGACAATACACTACCCTACAGAAATTCCAATTACAAGGTAGGTACAAACAGAAAACTACATCATACACTATATGATATGAGATAAGTAACAATACAAAACATTACATACCTAAACAGTTAGACAAAACAGTAGATAAATGTAAAACAAATATAATTTAATTTGTAAATGTAACTTTTTTAATTCTGGCTATATTACAATTAAAAATATCAAACTGACTTTGAAACAGATTATATTTATCACACATTTGAAAAAGAGGAGAGTATTTTTTAATATTAATCCTTGACACAGGTAAATAAAATAATGAAGAAAAACGAGATGATAATCTAGGTACATGAAAATTTAACAATGAAAGTAAAGAAGGACAGTCAATTGCGTTATGTAATAACTTATACAGGGTGATTCACAACTTATCCAAAAAAATTTAGGAATAGATGCAGCATGAGAAATGCAATCAATATCGTAAAAAAAATTTTTGTAAAATCCTTATAGTTTCCGAGAAAAAAATATTGAAGTTATAGTACATTCAACCACTACATAGCTGGACAACTGTAGTCTCTAGCGTCATTCGCCACGTGGCCTCAGCGACTCCGAATACTGAATTCGGATTTTGCAATCGTCGTTGCGATATTTACTTGCTATCTGTGGTGTTTACAACAGGGTTTTAGTAGTTAGTGTCAAAAATGGGTAGTTTGTGTCAAAAATGGTTTGCGTGTACTCGGAGTTGATGGATATCGTTTTAATTTATGGTGAAGCATTTGTGTTATGGTGAAACAAGACAACATTTGTGTTAGTTCGTAGAAACTGAGTACAACGGACCCAAATGTGTTTACACATTGGTGGATAAAATTTTGAATAATTGTTGTAACATCGGGTATGTCAAATGATTTTATTATTTAAAAACACAAATAAATTTTATTAATTAATAAAGGCAAAAGCAGTTGAATTTGCCGATATAAAATAGGTGCGATAAAATTGTATTTACATATTTCTTTCCTTGCAAAAGTTTTTGTCCGTTTTTATCACACCGCCATGCCGGTCGCATTTTGCGAGGTCAGGTTTTACAGTGGACCAGTTTCCAGTGCCGTGCAGAAATGTATTTTTAAATCATTTTCGAACTGCCTTTTTTGATTATTTCTTTACAAAGTTGTATTTGTAAGGGTAAAATTTCTGGATGTACAGGGGGTACATCCAGAAATTTTTTTTGGATAAGTTCTGAATCGCCCTGTATAAAAATATCAATTATGCAATCGTTTTACGTTCCTCTATACTGCGAAATGAAAATCTATTTAAAAGATCACATTGACGGATACCAATAGGTGAATAATTGCCATCCTCTCTAAAAACTGCAGCCTTTAAGAAACGTCTCTGAACTCTTTCAATATTAGTTATGTAAATATTATAGTAAGGTGACCACACAATGCAGGAGCACTCTAATTTAGATCTAACAAAACCTGAATATCATAGAATAAACTCATAAGCTTTAGAAAAATTATTGACGGTTTATAATTTTCAACTTCATTTCTTACACCTTATTTATAAATAGGAATTACTTTAGAGTTTTTTAATACACTAGGATAAGTATTACGTCTAATAGACAAATTAAACAAGATGGTAAGAGGTATAGCCTAAAACACAGGCACAATCATTAATAGTCCAGGCGGTACTTGTTTCGGGTTGGGTAAAACGGATATGATCGGAGATTTTTGCTTTAACGGCTTCTAAATAATATCAGAAATGATAATATTTCTATGCAAATAAAAAAAACGTGGGCTTAATTGTTATTGCAGAAAAGTATAAAAAAATTGTAAAAAAATCATTTTTTTCTTGGATTTCTCGTCGACAACTTAGCAACTATTCGTTTTAGACAAAAATGGAAGAGGAAAAAAAGTTTTGTAACTAAATTTTGATCAAGATAGAGTTAGTNGGGTCAGGTTTTACAGTGGACCAGTTTCCAGTGCCGTGCAGAAGTGTATTTTTAAATCATTTTCGAACTGCCCTTTTTGATTTTTTCTTTACAAAATTGTATTTGTAAGGGTCCCCTGTACATCCAGAATTTTTTTGATAAGTTCTGAATGACCCTGTATAAAAATATCAATTGTACAATCGTTCTACGTTCCTCTATAATGCGAAATGAAAATCTATTTAAAAGATCACATTGACGGATACCAATAGGTGGATAATTGCCATCCTATCTAAAAACTGCAGCCTTTAAGAAACGTCTCTGAACTCTTTCAATATTAGTTATGTAAATATTGTAGTAAGGTACACAATGCAGGAGTACTCTAATTTAGATCTAACAAAACCTGAATATAACAATTTAAAAGGAGAGGAATAATTAAAATCCTTAGAGCAGCGTAGTACAAAACCTAGCATTTTAAAGCTTTTGTTGGTACTCATATTAATATGGTACGAAAAAGACAATTTACTATGAAATATTACACCCAAATCACGGATGGTATGTGGCCTGGTAAGAATAGTATTATCAATACAGTAATCAAATACAACCGGTTGCTGTTTGAGAGAGAAGGACATGACATAACACTTTTTAATACTAAGCTGTAAGTTACTAACATTGCACCATAAAACAATTTTATTTGAAGCAGATTGTTTTAAACAGTCATTTCTGCTACATATACTAGTATAGAGCTTCATGTCATCAGCATATAACAAACAATTAACATCAGTTCCAATCACAATATCATTAATGAACATACTAAAGTAAAGAGGACCAAGAACCGATCCTTGCGGTACACCAGAAGTAGCTACAAATTCTTTCGACAGCCGACCATGATATTTAACGAATGCATGCCGATTTAATAAATAAAATAAAAAGAGGTGTATCCTTTGAGAATCCCAAACTATTTAATTTAGTCAATAAAACACCATGATCAAACCAATCAAAAGCCTTTGCGAAATGGGTGTATATAACATCTACTTGCGAATTCGAATCAAAAACACCCGAGATATATTGAGTTATACACAGAAGGTTGGAGGTGGTGGATCTGCTCTCAAAAAAACCTTGTTGATTTTCACTTATTCGATTCTTTACAAATGAAAAAATAAAATCGTAGAATAAACTCATAAGCTTTAGAAAAATTATTGACGGTTTATAATTTTCAACTTCATTTCTTTTACCTTATTTATAAATAGGAATTACTTTAGAGTTTTTTAATACACTAGGATAAGTATTACGTCTAATAGATAAATTAAACAAGATGGTAAGACGTATAGCCTAAAACACAGGCACAATCATAAGTACAAATGCAGGGATTTTATCTGGGACCATGGTATTTTTGGGTTTGATTTTTTTAAGGCTGAAATCACCTCTGGTTCTGTGAACTGATTCAGTTGTAACAATGCAGTGACAGTATCCGTTAATGAATCAGCAGAAACAAAACTGGACTTAATAAACCCAACTAGCACACAACGTTGTATTAACGTAATAGTCACTATCGAGGCGACAATAAAGTGTTTGGCTACTAATGACAGGAACTCCCCAAATACTAAGTTGTTACGTTTTATTTACCAATGTGGGGAATGATTTTCCGGTAAATAAGTAGATCCAATAACGATTTTGGAACTTATTTCGCCACTACCTTTAAAGTAATGGCTTAGTGATATAGAAGAAACTGTTAAGTCGCAGAATAGTAAATGTTACTTTTCTAGTGGACGCCAGAAGTTGTCGTTCTTTTTCTACTAACAATTCCATTTCATCTACTTAAAATTTAACACAGTAATATCGTTGTGTTGATGAATCCCTAATTTCCATTTGTTACCTTAAAGTATCTAAAGTTTTAATTTTATAATAATATATTTAAGACTAACTGAAGTGTAAATTTCCAAACGCATTACACTTCATTGATAAATTTAAGGAAAATATTTGCAAAAACTGAACGCGCTTACGAAAATCTAACGTTTAAAGAAATTTTTCACAAAAAAAAAAACAGAAAATCAATAGAAAATTAAACTGAATGCGTCAGTGGTATCTATTTCAATTTTTACTTTTGCTTATACAAGAAAATCTATACATGTTTACTTTAAAATTCATAAAAATCTAGATATTATTTGATTTATGTATTTCAGTGCAAAATGGCTTCAGCTGCTTTAATTAAAAAAATGGCGAATGTAGAAGGTTCTTACCACAATCGGTAATTTAGTCACTTAAAAGTAATTTTTACTATGTTTTAGTAACACATTCGTTTCTAGTTTTTCATTGAAAGTATTTAGGACTGTCAAGTAAATATCGGAACTACACAGAAGCTTCTGTATAGTCTTGGGTACTACAACACTACTTTCGGTATAGTAGCGTCGGTGTTAACATACAAGCATTGTACAATGCAGTCTCATGAGTTATTAAATTGGAACTATGATGCGTCTGCGTGCGATACCATATTAGCCATTTGCCACGATAAAGTCCCGTCTTCCACTATAGAGGAACTACTTGCTACATGCGTTTGTAACCTCAAATTAGTGACAATACAAAGGCAAGCCGGAAAGTTTGTTGTATCAACTTATCTTGCATTTATAAAAGTAATAA
>NW_019416330.1:439169-451248 GCF_000390285.2 Anoplophora glabripennis | reverse complement strand
TATTTTTTTATACTTTTTTGTAATAACAATTAAGCCCACGTTTTTTTTATTTGCATAGAAAAATTATCATTTCTGATGTTATTTAGAAGCCGTTAAAGCAAAAATCTCCGATCATATGCGTTTTACCCAAGTACACCCTTTGTAAGACAGATACCGCCTGGACAATAAGTACAAATGCAGGGATTTTATCTGGAACCATAGTATTTTTGGGTTTGATTTTTTTAGGGCTGAAATCACCTCTGCTTCTGTGAACTGATTCAGTTGTAACAATGCAGTGACAGTATCCGTTAATGTGTCGACAGAAGCAAAACTGGACTTAATAAAAGTACTACTATTATATATCATGTACTTAACAATAAATATTGAAAGTGACATATGAAATCGTTAAATAATGCTTCAAATCTTTAATTTTATTTGTATAAAGAACTATTAGTGGAAAAATTGGACGAGTAAAAAAGTGGTGTCAAAACAGAACAGAAGAAGTGTTTAAAATAAACTTTTGGATCGGTGTTATTGATCGGTAGGTACTTAATTGGTCCAGTAATTTTACCGAATGACTAAAGGTGAAACTTATTTAGAATGTCTCCAAAACATTCTCCCGGATGAGGTGCCACTACAACTCGAACTGGAAGATTGGTTTATGCTTGATGGAATACCCCTCATTTTAGTAATATTGTTAGAGACTTTTAAACCATCAGTATCCAAAGAAATGGATTGGAAGAGGAAATAATTGCATAATTGCAAAAGTATGGCCTCCACGATCACCAGACCTCAACAAATGTGACTTTGGGTAATGTTAAAAGAATTTGTATCAGTTGCGTCTCAAGTTGAATTATGGAATCGCATTACGGATAAATGCACATTCATTAGAAACAATCAGCAGTTGGATAGAGTAGACTTCAATTTTCGACAAACGATGATTTCTGTTTGTTTTTCTATTAAATTATTCTTATTCCAACTTTTTCCTATCGTCAGGTTTGACGTTTAAATTCATAGCCAATTTTTGAATTTTCGATAATTTTAAAAAACAACTACAATATGTATTATTAGTTTTTCGTGTTTTTGTTGAAAACGATAAAGTTTTTTGAAAACCAACAAGAGTAAGAAACGTTTTAGAATTAAATTTCCTATAAAATAAAGTAATAATTTTTTAAGTCCGCCAACGGGTTAAAAAATTCTGTCACATTTTTCTGGTGCCTCAACTCTTTAAGATGCTTCAATTGAACTTTACTTATTGCCGATTAATGCTCTTGGTACAATCACACTGAGTACCAAATGTAATTTTTCTAACTTCAAGTATAACTTAGATATTGATTTTTTTTAATTTAAAAAACCACTTTCAAGGTCTGTAATTGCTTAGGGGTTCAGCTTAGTATAAAGGTAAGTTGAGTTAAATCATCATATTTTGGGTTCCCCTACATGCCCCTGCTCTATGTCGGTTCTTATGCGGAACACCCTGTATATCATATACAAAAAAATCGATTTTTCTAAGATAAAACGATCATTCTCATAAATAATATTAGAGCAAAAATGAATCTCCATTAATGTACGAACTACTCCGTAACAAATTTTAAAAAATCACAAATTATACGTTTAATAAACTATTGCTAATAAAAGAAAATATCCGTTTGTGGTTTATATTTTCGAGGTTAAAGCATTATTAATATAAATTTTCGGACATATGTACAATTAAAAGGTACTTTTTTTAGTAAACTTTTTAACGACTTTTACCTCGTGCTTGTTTACCTATTAAAGAACCCTGTATATTTCTTTTAATCCCCATACCAAATATACAGGGTGTTCCTAAATAAGTGTCGCAACGGAAAACTGTAAATTCCTTTTGAAAAAAGAAACATTATTTTCCTCTTCCATTTTTCTCTCCGGGCTTTCGTCACGGTGTCAAAACTTTAATTTTTTTTTAGTTTTTCGCCAATATCTTGGGAATCGTTTGAACTACAGGACTGAGCTTTTGTACACACATTACCACTATTAATAGCTACTTTTTCGCACCCTTCTCGTATTCATTGGACGTGCCAGTGGTGGAGACTTTAAGGTATCGTAAGGGTTTTTCCCCCCTAAATTTTACGCCACTGGAAAAATTGACTTTTGACAGCAAATTCTAAAGCGCCAATGAATCTTATACAATAAGAGTTCTCTTGGTTCATTGCTCTAAAGTCAACCGTTTTCAAGAAAAATGACTTTTTATGAACAAAAGCAAACATTTTGCTAACGTTTCGAAAATTTTTTGCATTTTGCGTTTTGCATTTTGAACATTTTGCAAGTGCAAGTAACTGAACAGAACATCCGGAGAACGAAATGCATCGTTTATGAAATCCATGTCAATACTATCGAAAAGTTGACCGATAGAGGTGAAACCGCAGCGGCAGAAAGAAACATGATTAGAAGATGTAATGCGTGCATTCAAGCCAACGGACGTAATTTTGAACAGTTTCTGTAAATTTTACTCGCCAAATTGATAAAAAAAAGTTAAAATCCTATCTGTTGTTAAATTTCGTTAAAATTGTTAATTATTACTACCTATTTTTTGAATTACAAAAGATTTTCGAAACGTTAGCAAAATGTTTGCTTTTGTTCATAAAAAGTCATTTTTCTTGAAAACGGTTGACTTTAGAGCAATGAACCAAGAGAACTCTTATTGTGTAAAATTCATTGGCGCTTTAGAATTTGCTGTCAAAAGTCAATTTTTCCAGTGGCGTAAAATTTAGGGGGGGAAAAACCCTTACAATACCTTAAAATCTCCACCACTGGCACGTCCAATGAATTCGAGAAGGGTGCGAAAAAGTAGCTATTAATAGTGGTAATGTGTGTACAAAAGCTCAGTCCTGTAGTTCAAACGATTCTTAAGATATCGGCGAAAAACTAAAAAAAAATTAAAGTTTTGACATCGTGTATCTCGAAAACGAAAGCCCGGAGAGAAAAATGGAAGAGGAAAAACATGTTTCTTTTTTCAAGAGGAATTTACAGTTTTCCGTTGCGACACTTATTTAGGAACACCCTGTATGTATCTATCCCTTTTTTCTTTTTAATCTACTATTTTTGGTAAGAAACAACGTGTATTCCTCTTTCACAGAAGGGCACTAAGCTCATTTTATTGTATTGTTTGCAGAAAATAATGGATACTAAAGAATATTTTGCTACTGAGAAGCAAAATAATCAAATAAATTCCGCAGTTTCTCTAGCCACAAAGGCAAATGAATTTTAAGTGCTAAGTTGCAAACATGCAACAATAAATTATTAATTTAGCAATGTGTAAAGGTTCTATTTTTAGAGCATTAATAATTTTTCGAAATTAGTTATTATTAGCGAAAACATGCACATGAGTTCCAGATAATAAAGAAATAATTTTGCATGAAGAACAATTAACGTATTTAAAATAACAAGCCGGTAAAACAATCTGAAATAAAAAAAGCAATTTTATATTCATGTTTCAACTGTTTGTGAAAGCTTTCGTTTGATTTGTCAAAGGTATCAAGGAATAACATCACAAATAGGGTTTTTATGCTCCTAGATTACATATGTAAAAGTTTTATAGGGATTCCATTGTTAGATTCAGCAAAATATATTTACTTCATGAATGTGAATATGGACTTCGAACTTTTACCCTTACATTAATATACCTATGTCAGAGGAAAGAACTGTTTCTGTAAATATATTATTCCAACTTTGGTTAAGTTTAAAAACTTTCAATAATTTTCAAATAACCCCATTGCTGACTTATATTTTCAATCATAATGAGTTTTTACAAGCTTTTATTTTACTTGCCGTGTTAGTATGGGTCAAATCTTGCAACTTAATTTTAAAACAGTTATCCCCAACCGATTGAGCTGAAATTTTGCATATACGTTTAGTTTGGATGACAATGCATGGTTAGCTAAGTGACGTCATTCTAAATCTAATATGGCGGATTGCTAAAGATGACGGACGAGTTATTTTTTATGCACCCCCATGATATCGGTATCAAATGAAAGGGTTTGCTGAAGAGAATACGAAAATAAAATCACGTCACTAAAAACTTTTTTTAAATTTTCTTTTATCATGAATTTATTTTATTATATATTTACTTCACACAATCTTAGAATATAAGAAAAATGTATAGTAGAGCAAAACTAACTTTAAAAAACAAAAAATGAGATATTCTTTTAAAAGGGCTCTAGCTATACATACATAACTATAGAACATGTAAGAATAAAATATAGAAAGATGGCTAACATAATTTATTTTGTATGATAAGTAATAAACAATAATAACAGTAAGTTTTGTGGGATGCACTATACAGGGTGTGGCGTGTATAATCTATACAAATTCCTGGCGATATTTGTAATAAAAAAGTCTTATGCGAAAAAGTTCTATTTCTGCGTTCTTTCTTTGTAAATTAAAGCTCAATTATTATGGATCAAAATGTTTTCTCTGGAACAGTCCTATATGTGTGTTGTACGACGAGTTACATGCTGTAGATCAGCCGCATAAATAAGTCGTCGTTGAAAAGTAGAAAGATATTTCTCAATTTTTGGGGAATATTTCAATGCAAAAGTAAAAACTCAGAAAAATAGATATTAAAAAAAAACTGCTAAAAATTATTTCTTATCTTAAATGCCTTGTTGTTGCTGCAAGAGTTCGCAAAAAAACCACACCCGTAGGCATCTGTAGTTGCCAACTGCGTGCACTAAACAAACTCCATTAAAATATGGAACAAAATAAAATAAAACTTGCATTTCTAGAGGAAATGTTGAAATTGATCCTCATTAGCGCGGATACAGGCATGGCACCAACGCACCCAATTTTTGGCGAATATTTTCTCAAATTCCAGGTCTACCTTAATTGTGTCAGCAGTTTCAAGTATATGGTTTCGAAATTCTTCCACCGTAGCAATTGGTGTATTGTAAACCAATGACTTCAAGTGACTTCAAAGATAGAAGTCCATTGGAGTTAGATCGGGTGATCGAGATGGCCACGGCACAGGACCAAAGCGTCCAATCCATCACTGTGGAAATCAATACGGGTGCAACAGCTGACGCCTTTAAGATACGATGTACGGTACGAGTGAAATACCTATTTGCTGTGCGAGTTGTCGAGTACTAATTGTGGGGTCCTCGTCAAGATTTTCCAAACCCTCCATCTTCAACATTAAGGTTCACTTGCTGACTACGTCCTTCTCCTCGAGGAATAACACTTCCAGTGTCTCGCAGCCGCTGAACGCACTGTAGGATTGTATTTGCACATGAAGGGTGACGTTGTGGCTATTGTTCCCGGTACAACCTAGTCGCCGCGAGTGCATTCTCTCCGGCTGCACTATACACTAACACCATATCGACACGTTCGGAAATAGTAATTGCTTTGTTTTCTCCGTTCATCGTACCTAAAACTAGTTTGTGCACAAACTAAAAAATTAAGCAAAAAAGAAATAAGAATCTGGTTTATAATGCAATCGGCAGGCTATTCTTATTTTTTACTTCTTTATAAAAATTACACTGTCACTATCATATCGTAGAATTACCAAATAAAAACTTTTGTCTGGAACCTTTCATTTTTTAACACTGATGGAATAATTAATTCAATACAAATACAAAATCGGTTTACTACACAATTTTTTTAACAATATAACCTAACCTTCTTTTAGTATTACTAGTATTGGATTATACTGACGGGTTCCAAAGTTTTCCATAAATAACACAGGGTCGGCCTTCATTTTCGTTGAATAAATGAACTTATAGAAAAAAATGCAAAGATAGAACTTTTTCGTATATGACTTTTCTATTACAAATATCCTCAGGAAGCTGTAGTTTAATTTTTATAGACTATACAAGCCACACTCTGTATATAAAAAACCGGTTTAAATCTGTCAATCTACATCTTTTTATAAACATGTTATTGCAAAAATGGCACACTGTATACATGTAAAATGCTGTAAAATGTAAATAGAATCTACAAATTGGCCAAAATGGTCGAAAATTTGAAAAATCGTTCAAAAAAATTCCAACGTATTCTTTCATTAATTCTAAGATTTTCTCGTCTTTTGACATTTTCCGAGAAAACTCACCCTTTTCTAGTAAAACTATAGTAAAAATCTAATGCCACCATTTCCCGGTTCAGCCGCCATTTTGGTTAATCAAATAACTAAATCGATACGCACATCATGAATCTTTTAAGTTTAAAGATTTTATGCATCGTTTCTATTAATTTTAGCGATAAAGTCTTTAAAACATGGTTTAAAGAATGAAAGTAGGAAAAACAGTGTTTTCAACTTGAAAGACCATTTTCGGTGTTTGAATGACTTTGCTTTCAAATTCTCTGGGCACCACCTAAAAGAGCATCACCAAAATGTCTAGTAGGGTTTGATTTGATTCCTCGTCCGGGTGCAATGGTGCCCGTGGTGTGGTTCCAATATAATCCCTTGAAAACCCGATTTTGAGTGTTAATGGGTTAAAGATCCCTGTTTTCTGATAAATCTGTTACCCTTTTTTGACAACATGTCACAAACAGGGGTGCCAAGGGAAAAAAATTTGGACGGAAAAAACCTCTTCTATATTTTTACATGTTATTTGTGATACGCCTTGCATATTTTAAGGTTTCAATAGTTACCTATATTTATAAAAGTAAATTTTAATTTTGTACTAATTGTAAGTATTTTCCAATTTAAACTACTATTTTTTTTTAATTAGCAAGTTTAAACTGACAACGGATGTCTAAATATCCATATATAATTCTGTGAACGAACGAAACGAAGTTTTTCATAAAACCCATTGAAACTTTTGAATGATGTACACATGTGTGACTTGTGACACTGAAATATGTCGGATTCCAGACCCTCTACAGAGGTACCAGAACCCACTTCTGTAGACGCTGTGCGGACAGCATAGATATCTTCAAAGGGCAAATGCAAATTTTTGCTAGAAGTACGAATGAGAGAAATAAATAATTAATGTCGACTATATGAATCCTATAATTCAGAAAAACGTGTATAAATATAACCCGTATTTGCTCTGCGTGTGATACACAAAAACTCACATTTACATGTAATTTGCTAATTAAATAATTACATCAGAAAGTCCCTACACGACGGCGATAACAATATATGTGGTATTTAATGGGGTTAGCGTCGCTTTTAACTAGCGTTTGTGAAAGAAAAATAATATATACCTACCTTTAAATTCAAATATTACCTTTGGATATTTTTGTCTTGTAACCCTTATACAGGGTGGTCCAGTTTCCGATGCGGAAACTTCAGGGATCGATAGAGATTAAAAAAATAATATGAGTTTGTTGTATAAACTATATTCGAGAAATGCTTCATTAAGGAAATACAAGGTGTTCAAGATTGGTTCAAAAAAATTAAATTTATTCATTGTTGCCTGGCAAAAGATATTTCAATGAAATTTTGTAGACGTTAACTACCATCGAGGGAGCACATTTTACAATGAAAAATATCATTTTTAGTTTTGCCAGTGGCGTGCGTACTTGCAAGTTACTGGATATTTCTAAAGAAAAATTGGTACGCCACTGCTCTTTCATAAAATAAAAATCACGTCTAAATTCTTCATTCAATTTTGAAGAAAAAAGCTCTCTTTCGATTTTTATGTACCACTCAGCGTTTACGAGTAAAAAAATCAAAAATCTTTTTTAGAGCACACAATGTAAATGTTATTTCATTTTTTATGTCAATGAAACTGTAACAGGAAAAACAGATTTATTTAGTTATGTACAACAACAACAACAACAACAACAAAATAAAATAAAAATGTAAGTTAAAGAAATTGCTCGAAATGTGATCCGCCCAACTCAATACATTTTCGACATCGTGTAACTAATGAATTTATTGCAGCAGATACTCTATCTGGATTTCGCTGCATATCATCGCAGGCTTGCCGAATCCTTAAAACTAAATCATCTCTTGTTAATACTGGAGTAGCGTAAATTTTGTTTATTATATTTCCCCAAACGTAAAAGTCCAGTGGATTAAGATCCGGTGACCCGGGTGGCTAGGCCACTGGTTCAATATCATTAACCACGTCATGATTCATATCATCCCTCTCTATCCGGCCAATCCAACGTTGCGAATAATTAATATTTAGCCATTCTCTTACAACTAATCGAGACTCCATCCAGTTGTATCCAACTTTCATGTCTTCGATGTAGTCCCGCAGGGATTTAGATATTTGTAGTTGTTGAGATGCCTCGGATTGTGATCCAAAGTAGGAAGAATACGATTTTGATTGTTATTGCGACGGTTTATGTTATGTTCATAATTATCAACACGCAGGCTAAAGTTACTAAACTTTTGATGTGTTCCAATAAAGACACGAGAAAATTCTTCTATTTAGATAACGGCTTTGATATTTACAAAAATAAATATCTGCTTATTCTTCGTTACAAAATAGCATTTTTCAGAACAACACTAATAATAACTATAACAGTAACAATAATTATAAATCAAATTACTAGAGAGCTAACTAAATGTCACATAGTTATAGTCTTGCCGAAGTCAGTTGAACATATATAAAAAAAAACGGGCAATCAAATTTAATGAGTTTCATAGGCATCCCTAAAAAAGTTTTTTGCCAAAGGTGAAAAATTGTAATAATTTGTATATGTGTAGAAAATTTCTATTATATGTTCACATGACCAACAACAAATTTTTAATTATTTATGTCCTCAAACAATTTTATTATATTGATGGTAAATTTCGTTTTATTCCGTTTCAAAAGGTCTCCAAAATGCCACGTTGTAATAATATTATTTCTCCCTTTCGCAATTGTAATATAAATGATAGAAGATGCCTTGCCTATAAAAAATTAAAATTATCTAAATCACACCAAATTCCGCACTGCTGCATTGCACTGCTGGGCAATTTGCCAACCACTTGTCAATAACTGAGATTTATTGCCCAGTAGCCTAATGCAGTTGTATTAGATTTACTTTGCCAACGCTCGCATTCTTCAACTGGGCGTATACATTTCTACCACGTCCACGTATAGTTCGACCAGACCGGTATATGGGTATGGTTAAATAAATATGGGAACAAGTTATTCAAATATTTCAATGCCGAGTTGCTATGTCAGCGACCGAACCTGGTACATACCGTCAACGACTTAGTTCTTCAATTGATATCTTAAAGACTATACTAATTAATTTAGCAGATAAATTAGTTATTTTGTACTTGCTCAATTGTTTTTCACTTTGAAAATATCCAGTAATGTGCTAATACGGACGCTACTGGTAAAACTAAAAATAATGTTGTTCCTTGCAGGTGCTCCTTCAATGGAAGTTAATGTCTACCAAATATTGAAATATCTTTTGCCGTTTGAACGCCTTGTATTTTCTTAACGAAACATTTCTCGAATATAATTTATATAGCAAACTCATATTATTTTGTGAATCTCTATCGGTCTCTGAAGATTCTGCATTGGAAACTGGACCACACTGCATATTTTTGCGGCGCCTATACGAAGGACAAAGTGTTTGGAGGTCAGTGGTGGTGTTCTTGAATATTTAATCAAGGAACGCTATGATTAATGGAATATATAAATACATTTTCTTTTTTTGAAATGTACGTCATAGCTTGAAGACAAATCACATAACACTTGACTCTTTCTTATTATTTTGACGTGTAGAATCCACTCCTGGAATTTGCTGCAATTCTCCTATCTCACCCTGTATAAAATTTATATTTAAAAACTTAAGATATTTATGGAGAGGCTTTAGAATCTAAATAAACTAGATGGATATACCTGATATCAGAATCGGTAGTTTACATAAGAATGCAAGACATTTCTTTGAATTATTACATCATTTAACAATTTTCGGTACCTACCTAGACTCCTGGTATCGAAGAATATTGTTTGATATGATTAGAAAAATGAAATCTGTTTGAATTAGCTTAATATCTTTAAAACATAATGAAAACAGTCATGGGAATGTCCTGAATATCTTGCTCCATTAATTTACCAAAATTAGCAAATGCCTCCTTATACTTAAGTAGGTACTAATTAGAAATGCAAAGCTAAAGTAGATTTAATTGAAATAGTTTAAAATAACTTTAACAATTCTTAGAGAACATTTATTAATGAGGGATGGCATATGTTTAGATAATTTTATGAGCGCGAATTACTTAAATGAAATTTCCTTCTTTGCCTCTAATTACTTGACTATATTTCTTTTTTTATTGCTCCGCATAAGTTCTTTGAGTAAAGTAAGTACTTATACTAATTACTAAGGAATAGTATTTTTAATCAAAGTGTTATGTATCTAGTTAATAATTTAACGTTGCCCAAAAATTTTTTTATTATTTTCACCAGTATAAATTTATTACAAAACTGCTCAAAATTTAAGAAACAAATTAATAACTTTTTAATATAAAGTTTTTGCGAAAAACAACGAAATCTACGGCTCCCGATATCCACGGGCGTACCAAAGATTTGTATTACTATGGTTGCATGTCTGAACAATTAATTATGTTTCTCTTTTTATTTGGATTTCTATTACCGACGTTGCAAAAGTTTTCTGTACAGTATTAAGTTTTGTTTAATTTACTAGTGTTTCTAACTAGACTGCCACTTAAGGTTTCATACAGGTTTTTAACATTGCGTATAGCGTAGGCTGTAGAACTTAATATATCGTTTCTCTTAGCTATACAGGATGATTAAAAAAACCGCTGACAGACTTCTAGGGTAGGCAATACATGAAAAATTAAGACGAAAAGTCTTAATAAACATAGGGTCGCAAATGCCTCCTTAAAAAGATACAAGGCGTCAAACTTTCTGTAAAATTAAACATTGTCTGCAATAATTCCAAATTGTCTGAACATTTCTATTTCAAATTTGCTACGTGTAGTTAGCTCCCTTAAGACCAATGTTTGATGTACTGCTCAAAATTTTATGAGCAGCAGTGTCGTAGAAACGGGGTCAAAATGACCCTTTTTTAAAAATATTTTCTACGCCACTGCCAATTTTGTCAAACGGACACTATTTTCATGTAAAGTGTTCAACTGTCCATCGAATTGGTCTCTTGCAAAATTTTGATTAAAGATACAGTTTCTGAGTCATTTAGGTTTCAACTAATTTTGTCAGAATGAAATAACGTAAACAATAAACAACAAATTTAAGTGTGAAAACGTAATGATAAAAATTGCATATCTGGAAATAATGTAAAATATCAGAGTAGGTGTTAGAAGTGACCACCTTGTGATTCGTCACACGTTTCTACCCTCCGAGCTAAGGATCTTCTTATTATTTCAAAAATCCCGGGCGTATTACGTATTGTTTGAAAGGCTTGTTGAATTCGTTGCCATAATTCATCAATCGAATTTACTGGAGTTACGTAAATCAGCTCCTTAACATGTCCTCAAGTGTGGAAATCCAGAGGATTCAAGTCCGGTGAACAGGCGGGCCACTGGATTGGACCACCACGTTCAATCCAACCGTGTAGGGTATGTTATATTTAAATAATCTCTTACTTGTCGAGCGAAATAGGCCGGAGCGCCGCCATGATGGAATCAAAGGCTCCTCCGCACATCCAATGGTACTTCATCTAACAAGCTGTTCAAATTATCCATTAAAAAATTAAGGTAAGTCTGGTCATCTAGTCTATTTGGTAGCCTAAAAGGACCAATGAGCGTGTCGCCAATAATTCCAGCATGAACGTTAATTGAAAACTCATGCTGAAAATTTGTTATTCGAATGACGTGGGGATTTTCGTCGCTCCATAAATGATAATTGAGGAAGTTAATTATTCCTCGTCTCGTAAACGATGTAAATAAGATATTCGCGGAAAAAATGGAATTCTCTGCAAGCCTGCCAAGCAGCCACTGTGACCACTCTAGTCTTGGTGGGTAATCTTGAGATAGTAAATGTTGAACACGTTGAAAGTGATAAGGGTGCAATTGTTGTTCGCGAAGTGTTCTCCAAACAGATGACTGTGATATGTTTAAATTTCTAGAAATTTGTCGGGTACTTAACATTATTATTTTCTATTGCTGTCAGGACCATTTCCTCAGATTCCGGAGTTCTAGCATAACGCCGTCGTCCAGAATTAATTTTTGTTGCTTTTAATTTACCCGTTTCTC
>NW_019416330.1:377515-436837 GCF_000390285.2 Anoplophora glabripennis | reverse complement strand
TGCCTTCGATTTCCTATGTTGGAAATCGGGCTTGGAGCTCTGTGCTGGATTTTGAGGTTTGGATTGGAAACATGGGTGAAAGTTTTACTTTCTCCTCTGACAGCGGCTTCGGCTTCAGAGTTAGAAACATTGTGCAATGTAGTGCTTGTGCTTTGATTTCCTATGTTGGGAATCGGGTTTGGAGCTTGATGCCGGATTTTGAGGTTTGGATTGGAAACATAGGTGAAATCTTTTCTTTTGCTCCTGATAGCGGATTTGGTTTCCGGGTTGGAAACATTATGTGAATTGTGAAAATGTTACTTTCGCTATTGTCGACGACTTCGGGCTCGGGTTTGGAAACCTTGTGGAATTTATCATTTATTGCTTCGATTGCTGCCTGGGCATCTCACATCGTCCCGGGCGTTGGAACTTGGATTCGAAAGATAGTCGAAATCTGAAGTCGCTCGTTCAGATTATACGACAACCGCCTAACTGCATCACGGGAAACAAAATTCGCTAGCCCATAACATAGATGCATATCTGTCATCTCTTCAAATGAATATTCGTAATTCATACTGTTATTGAAAATAGTGAAGTAGCTGAAATAATTTAAATAACCGTAAAAAATGACAAAGAGAAGCTAATAAGCTAGTTTACTTAACTCACTTGTCACTTATTATTGACATTAGCGACAGCCGATGTTTCATTTTAATTTGAATAGCACATGCCTACTATGCGAAACTAAAATGAATGAAAATAAAATTGGATTCACAAATTTTCTACAAACGTGTTTTTCTTAAAAATGGTTGCTTTAATTAAAATTTTGCAAGAGACCAATTCGATAGACAATTAAACACTTTACACGAAATTAGTGCCCGTTTGACAAAATTAGCAGTGGCGTAGAAAATATTTTTAAAAAAGGGTCACGTTGACCCCCTCTCTACGACACTGCTGCTCATAAAATTTTGAGTAGTACATCAAACATTGGTCTTAAGGTGCTAAGTACGCATAGCAAATTTGAAATAGAAATATTCAGGCATTTTGGAATTATTGCAGACAATGTTTAATTTTACAGAAACTTTGACGCCCTGTATTTCGTTAAGGAGGCATTTGCGACCCTATGTTTATTAAGACTTTTCATCTTAATTTTTCATGTATTGCCTACCCTAGAAGTCTGTTAGCGATTTTTTGAACCACCCTGTATACATATTTATGTCAGTGGCGGCTCGTCGAATGAAGCAACTGAGGCCGGGCCCCACTGTAAAATTTTGCTCTCACACTGTATATTTTAGTACCTACCATTCTATTATTAACCTAAATAAACAGTTAGGTAAACTCATTTCCAATTACGTATTACATTTATAAAAAACCAAAATAACAGTATAAAATAATTGTTTCAATATTGAATATCTAGCCGCTCGCCGTTTAAATCGGCGCGGCATTGGATACTGTTACTCCCCACTAGTCCCCACCACAGTAAGACCAGAATTTCTTTGCTTGTAGGAGCGTCACACTTGCCTACAATATGCTACAGTTCCCCCTCTACGCGAGGCGGTTAAAATAACGTGATTTACGAGGGAACTGAGGCCCGCTCAAAGCTGCTAGTTTCAGTTCGCGGTTAATGTACCCGTCGCATAGTACGCGGGTAGGTAGTGTCTANTATTACATTTATAAAAAATCAAAATAACAGTATAAAATAATTGTTTCAATATTGAATATCTCGCCGCTCGCCGTTTAAATCGGCGCGGCATTGGATACTGTTACTCCCCACTAGTCCCCACCACAGTAAGACCAGAATTTCTTTGCTTGTAGGAGCGTCACACTTGCCTACAATATGCTACAGTTCCCCCTCTACGCGAGGCGGTTAAAATAACGTGATTTACGAGGGAACTGAGGCCCGCTCAAAGCTGCTAGTTTCAGTTCGCGGTTAATGTACCCGTCGCATAGTACGCGGGTAGGTAGTGTCTAATGTCAGTGTGAGGGATGGTATAAAGGCTTTAAAGATCAAATACGTACATAAGTAGCTTATAATGAATCTATCTCACAATATTTACTAGTCAAAGAATTTCTGAATTAAGAATCGAAGAAAAATTTAAAAATATTTTTAATTATGCGAAAAATATTACTGGACCACCAAGTAAACGAGGCAAAAGTTGCGACGAATAAGAAATATTTTCGAAATATATTTCCCTTTAATTATGTACCTACTCGTTTTGGGAATTTACATGATTTAAATTTTTTACTTTAATAGATCCCTCAAAATTTCCCGAATATGCATACAAATTTCCCGAAAAATCGTTTGAATGTTTATTACAAATGTATCCAAACGTTTTTGAAATAGATAGGTTGAATAACAATCTTAATATTTTGTACAGAGACGAACAATTTCGTAAAGCAGAAGTTCAAAAAACGATAGAATTATTATACCAGGAATTTAAAACGGTATTTTCGGAAACATACAAATTGTTTTGCCCAGTTTTGAAAATTCCTGCAACAAGTGTCTCGGTAGAAAGAAACTTTTTGTGTCTTAAGCGCATTAAGACTTAGAGGTACCTACTTAAGAAATACGATGACACAAGAGCGCTTAAACAACTTCTCAGTGATAACGATAGAAAAGGAACTAATGCAAAGTACTGAATTTTATGAAGACATTTCATTATAAGTAAATTTGGAAATTTAAAAGACGGACGAAAAAACATTCACTGTTTTTAAAGTATTTTGCTAAAAGTGGAGGCAAATGAAAAGCTGGCGGCGTTGTTTTATGTGTAGATAGTTGGCTGGCTACCATATGAAAATTTGTTTTTATATTTTTTCATATTTTTTATTATTCATGAACCAAATAGGAACAAATTTGTTAATTATTACATAAATATATCAATAATTTTGAGTTTTTTCTGCTATTTAATTTTATTGTAAATACAATTTTAAAAGTTCTGATATTATTATTAATAATATAATAAAAATAATATAATTCTTTTAATTTACGGTTATATTAGGGCTATTGACGAAGATCTCCATAATAAAAAATTACGTGGAAATTTATTCCTATTTATTGTTTGAGAGCGGAAGANCTCGTTGAGAAATGAGGTTAAGTTGGTCGCTATAAGCTACTCCCTACGTCCAATGTGTCAGAGCCAACTTCGACCACGTTTTTATTTGAACGCTCGTTATATTTCCCTTTAATTATGTACTTACTACTCGTTTTGGGAATTTACATGATTTAAATTTTTTTGCATTAATAGATTCCTCAAAATTTCCCGAATATGCAAACAAATTTCCCGAAAAATCGTTCGAATGTTTATTACAAATTTATCCAAACGTTTTTAAAAGACATAGGTTGAATAACAAACTTAATATTTTGTACAGAGACGAACAATTTCGTAATGCAGATGTTCAAAAAGCAATAGAATTATTATACCAGGAATTTAAAACGGTATTTTCGGAAACATACAAATTGTTTTACCCAGTTTTGAAAATTCCTTCAACAAAAGTCTCGGTAGAAAAAACTTTTTGTGTCTTAAGCGCATTAAGACTTAGGTACCTACTTAAGAAATACGATGACACAAGAGCGCTTAAACAACTTATCAGTGATGACGATAGAAAAGGAACTAATGCAAAGTTCTGAATTTTATGAAGACATTCCATTATAAGTAAATTTGGAAAAAGACGGACGATAAAACATTCACTGTTTTTAAAATATTTTGCTAAAAGTGGAGGCAAATGAAGAGCTGGCGGCGTTGTTTTATGTGTAAATAGATAGTTGGCTGGCTACCTTATGAAAATTTGTTTTTATATTTTTTCATGTTTTTTATTATTCATGAACCAAATAGGAACAAATTTGTTAATTATTACATAAATATATCAATAATTTTGAGTTTTTTCTGCTATTTAATTTTATTGTAAATACAATTTTAAAAGTTCTGATATTATTATTAATAATATAATAAAAATAATATAATTCTTTTAATTTACGGTTATATTAGGGCTATTGACGAAGATCTCCATAATAAAAAATTACGTGGAAATTTATTCCTATTTATTGTTTGAGAGCGGAAGAAAATATCCAAATAGTTGCGTATTAATTTTTATAAAATCTGAATGAAAATTTTGCTCGTGAACATCAGTTTTTCTATAATATTGTAAATGCAGCTGAAAATTTCCAGATGCATTTAGTCGTTTGACCTTGAAAATTTAAAAATTTTTGGCTGCTTTTTTCTTTCTTGCCCCCCTAGTAAAAAAGTAACGGCCCACACCTATTCACAATGACACGAGCCGCCACTTATTTATGCAATCAACATATTATCTTATTATTAAGCTGCAGCTAATAAATGAAAATACCAAGCTCTTGCTAAGTTTTTCTGCTAAAGATTTATGTCATTTACTCTGCAAACTGAACATCGCATACGTTGGCAACATGACGATGACGGTTATCACCAAGTAGCTGATACTAATTCGAAAGGATTTGTTATTGATTTAATTTGAATTAAATACTTCGCCTTAGACGTGAAATGAAAGGAATATTACCTACATATATTCGATAAGAAAGTTGTTTAATCCATGGGATTTGTTTTGGTCAAAATATTTATATATACTACATGGCTACAATTAGTCATATGTTCTTTTTAATAACTGACATGGATTAGTACTACGGATTTAGCGATACACTCCTAAACCACGTGCGTTGGTTTTATAAGCAAAAAAGGAACCCTTCTGTTATAATTATTTTTATTTGTCGAAAAGAACTTTAAAATATTCGAATTTTGCTGTGGATATTTAATCGCTTGAATAATTTCCAAAAAATTCAGCAAGTACTTAGGTAAAAGAGGATTTTGAAAAGTTAGACATTTTTTTTTGGAACGTATAAATTATTATGAAAATTGTTCAATTGAATTTTATATTACTTAATAGCAGTGGAGGCTGGTGCGGGGGGCTCTGGGGCGGCATTCTCCCTAGGAATTTTCATAGTAAAAAGAATTAAATTTAGAATTTAGTTTACAATATGTTATCCGGAAATTAAATAAGTAGATTAGCGTTATGAAACACATTAAAAATGAAATTTTAAATTATGTTAAATGTGCAGTCAATTTAACTAGACTTGAAAAATTCTGAATCGTGGGTTCCGCGTAGCTCGCTCTACATCTGTACAGTATTTACAGCGGTGGTCATGGTTACTGTCGCGCAGTAGTGAAATACGTAATCGGAGTAGTGCACATCTACTGTACGGAGGGTCATATCACATGTGTATTTTCAATGGGTTAAACATGAAATTTTTTAAAATTATTTATGGCATTTCTTGTAAACATAGTTTCATCGTTCCACAATATCTTTTGATGGAAATTTTCGTCATTATCGATATTTTCTAACAACCACCTCCAAAATTGTATCCTTTTTTCGGCATCACCAGTATGCAATGTTTGTACTTTATGTAAGTGGTATGGGTGCAGTTCTTCTCTGTTTAAAATTCTCCAGGCGCTGCTTCGTGGAATACCTACTTGCGTTGATATTCTTCGGACACTGGTGGAAGGATCATCAACAACAGCAGCTATTACATTTTCTTCTAAAATGCTTGCATCTTCCAAATTACCTCTTATTCTGGTATTTCCAATTTTAACACTCCCGGTTTCACGGACTTCTTGGAAAACTCGTTGGAATACGTGCTGTGAAAGTTGCCTTCTGTTTGGAAACCTGCGTAGATACTCTCGTGAAGCCACCAATGAATTTCCATAACAGAAATATAATAATTGGAATACGTGCTGTGAAAGTTGCCTTCTGTTTGGAAACCTGCGTAGATACTCTCGTGAAGCCACCAATGAATTTCCATAACAGAAACCGTAGACAAATATCATATCGGCATATTCGTTGCTGGAGAATTTGATATTTAATATCTTGTTGTTTTGTAAATTAATTTCTCATAATTCAAGTACCATAATTAATTTTGACATGTACGCTTGTTTTTTATAATAACAGGTACCTACTTGATAACAACAAATAAAATCTTTACATGCATTTTTCTACGAATTAATGCAGGAGATGCTTTAGACCCCATTTACTCGAAAACGGTTCATTTTTGAGCTATGAAATAAGAACACATTTTTTGTTCAGAATCGATGCAGATTCAGGTAAACGCAATCAAATTACATAAAACTAGGATATGCAAAAGTTATGAAGACATAACCTTGAGGACAAGTTGGCCTAGGCCGCCCCTGATGTCAGATCGAAATAAGCACTATGTAGTTTTAATGATCTTTAAATAGATGTACACTTCACCCAAAAATTATTTAAATCCCTTAAAGGGGTTTTGAGTTGTTGCGGAAAGTTGTTAGTATTTTTTTCTAAGCAACACCCTGTAACTCAATGAGAGTGCATCGCAGAAAAATATTTTATAAGAATTTTGACCTTATTTTTGTCTGGTATACCACCTGGTAAATTTTTGTACACTGACACTGGGACACACCGTATTTCAATGGTAAGTACTTAAATATGGGCAATTATATTTAATTTATTTTTCAGTACTTTATACCTAAATTTTTCCACTCCTTCGTATGGAAGACAAGTGTCGCTACTGCTTAATAGTATTTCTTTTTAAAATCCAGATATTACACCTAAATGAAACATCAGTAATTAAAAATGAAATAAATTTTATTCAAGATGAAATATTGCGAAATAAAGAATTAGTTTGTCAAAAACTGAAAAATTGTGTTTATATTTATTTCCCTAATGATTTTCTATTTAGAGTAAAAGTAATAAAATTAAAACAACTTCCTTAGTATAGGTCTCGAGGGACAATTGTTTTGAGGGACGCGGAAATCCCTACTTAAGGAAAAAAATGTCTCCTTTAATTTTTATAGCGTACGAAAACATCTGACCTATACAGAGTAGCCCATCGAAAACGTACCGCAAGGCATTACAGGGTAGTAATGAACTTTTCGGCAAAATCCAAAAACAGGTAAAATTTGCTTCTGAGGGGGACAGCTTTTGGCGCAAAAAGCATAGCAAAATCTTCAACCCCCTAAGTGGAGGTGCCATCCCCCAAATTTTTTTAAATGGGAATGGGGGTCAAGTGGGGGGTCATTAGAAAGGGCTTTTAATTCTCTATACATCGATTCTTACTTTTTGAAAATCGATCCATTATTTTAGAAAATATGCAGCTTTGAAAATACGAACAATATTTTTGACGAGAAATGCGAAAATCGATTTAATTTTACTTCAAAACTTACGGTATTAGCTTGGTAAATTCCTTCAAAAGAATTCGCTGTTTTTTTTCTGATTTGCGAATTCTTTAGCCTGATTTTGGTGAGCAAAAAATTGTCCGCTTTTTGTTTCGTATTTAGATAGGCCACAAGAAGTTGCTAGATAACTGTCTTGTGACTTGTAGTTGAAGAGTACCAATACTGCCGAGTCTTTTAAATTGATTAATTATGGTGTACTCAATTCCAGAAAGAGTAGAAATTATTGAGCTTTTTTTCAAAAACAATGAATGCGGAAATCGGGTCGCCGAACTGTTCAACCAACGGCATCCTGAGAAACATGCGTCTGGAAAAATTGTTCGCGAATTGGTGGCCAAATTTCGCGAAACTGGCTCCGTTCATAACAAAAAGAGGCAGGTTGAAAATCCGGTACTAAATGAACCTACGGAAATAGCGGTATTGGGGCAAGTGGCAATGGATAGTACGCTGAGTACAATGCAATTGGCTACTGCGACAGGAGTGAGTCGTACAAGTGTCCAACGAATATTAAAAAAATACAAATTCCATCCTTATAAGATTCGGCTAGTGCAAGAGCTAAATGAAGACGATTTTGATCGTCGTTTGCAATTTTGCGAAATAATGACTGAACGAGCGATAAACGATAATTTCCTCTTTAATGTGTGTTTTTCGGACGAGTGTACGTTCTTCTTGAATGGTTTAGTGAATCGCCATAATTGTCGTTACTGGGCTGATACCAATCCAAGGATTTTCCATGAGACACACTCCCAACACCCCCAGAAGTTGAATGTATGGGCAGGTATTTTTGGAAATTCCATTGTAGGTCCTTTTTTCCTTCCTGGAAATTTGACAGGCGATATGTACTTGGATTTACTACAAAATGTCATCGACCCAGCTCTAACAAATATCATAGAGGACGACCCTGCTTACAATGAACACGAACTGATTTTCCAGCAAGACGGAGCTCCTCCACATTACTCGCTCAATGTGCGCAATTACCTAAATGAGACGTTTCCAGGACGCTGGATAGGACGAAGAGGTGCAATTGAGTGGCCCCCTCGGTCACCCGACTTAAATCCTTTAGATTTCTTTCTCTGGGGGCACATTAAAAGCAAAGTTTACAGCACTCCACCTGATACCTTGGAAGATCTGCGAGGACGAATCATTAATGTATGTCGCGAAGTAACACCGCAAGTGCTCCAGAATGTTCGACAACGGTTTGAAGACAACCTGTATCATTGTATGCAAGTTGGCGGACAACATTTTCAGCATTTACTTGACTAATACCGTAAGTTTTGAAGTAAAATTAAATCGATTTTCGCATTTCTCGTCAAAAATATTGTTCGTATTTTCAAAGCTGCATATTTTCTAAAATAATGAATCGATTTTCAAAAAGTAAGAATCGATGTATAGAGAATTAAAAGCCCTTTCTAATGACCCCCCACTTGACCCCCATTCCCATTTGAAAAAATTTAGGGGATAGCACCCCCACTTAGGGGGTTGAAGATTTTGGTATGCTTTTTGAGCCAAAAGTTGTCCCCCTCAGAAACAAATTTGACCTGTTTTTGGATTTTGCCGAAAAGTTCTTTAATACCCTGTAATGCCTTGCGGTACGTTTTCGATGGGCTACCCTGTATAATACTACATCATCTATCAATGAGTATCAAGCTTATGCATTCACTGAAACTTTTTGTAATGATAGCAATTGTGACTCGGAATTATTTAATCTTGACAAATATCAAGTATTTAGAAGTAATCGTGATTTTCTCGCCACGAGTACAAATAAGGGTGGAGGTGTACTACTCGCATTGGATAAATCATTTAATGCCATCCAGTTATATATCAGGTCTATTTGTTCCAGACTTTCAGATATAAAATATATAGATATTTTAACAATAAAAATAAAAATAAACTACCACTGGTTTTACCTTAGCGTTTTATATATTCCACTATACTGTAATAATGACGAATATAATATATTGTATGAATGTTTAATGTCTATAAATGAGTTTTATAATTCAAATATACTATTGGTAGGTGATTTTAATATCCCCGAATATTGCAATTGTATTACAGATAGGTCTACGTCTGCCACTTATCAGTCCACGCAGAACTTTTTATATTTCTATGGCTTGGATCAGTTCAATAACATAAAAAATACTCAAGGTAGAATACTTGATCTGGTTTTATGCAACATAGATGCTATTGTAGATAGGGCCCATGATATTATTCTTACTGAGGACCGTTATCATCCAGCTATTGTTATCAATATTAATACATACTCAAAAAAAGGAAGTTTTTCTTTGAAGCAACAAAATGACTTTAATTTCAAAAATCAAATTTTCCTGTTTTGTACGATATTATTTTCAATACTAACTGGTCTTTCCTTAATGCATACACCAATCCAAATTATGCATTAGACGCTTTTCCAAGGAAAAAAAATTGTTCAAAGGTCTGCCCACCGTGGTTCAATGGAAAAATTATTAAAAATATTAAACAAAAAAGTAAAGCACTCAAAATATATAGGAATACCGGAAATACTACTTTCTTAAACAAGTTTAAATATCTGCGGTCCCAAATAAAACACGAAATAAGCATCTCCTATAAGTTATACATACAACATGTTGAAAGCAATATACAAATTAATCCAAAAAGTTTTAGGTCCTTTATCAATGTTAAGAGAAATGTAGCTCAAATTCCTTCCATGCTTAGGTATAATGACCAAACCATTGATGATCCACAGAGTATAGTTAATAGTTTTGCTGATTTATTCTCACAATCGTATATAAAACCGGGTAAAAATCATTGCCGAACATCTACATCAAACGCTAATGTGCTAAATATATCCCACTTTTCACAAGATGAAGCCTATGCTGCGATAAAACAAATTAAGCCAAAAATGACAACTGGGCCTGATTTAATACCGGCATTTTTTATACGAGACTGTGCCTCTGCGTTTGCTATTTTTAATTTATTAATAAAAACTTCCTGTTATCCTGAATGTTGGAAACTATCTAGCGTGTGTCCATTGCACAAGAAGGACAGTAAGAATGAATTGGATAATTACAGGCCAATTTCTATTATTTGCAATTTCTCCAAAATATTTGAGATTTTATTACATAACTTTTTATACAGATCCTTGTCCGGGCTGTTGGCGTGGGAGCAACACGGTTTTATTAAGGGCAGATCCACTGTTACTAACCTTGTCCAAAAAAACTCAGTTTATTAGCGAAAAACTTGACAAGATGAAGCAAGTCGAAGTTATCTATACCGACTTCACTAAAGCTTTTGACAGACTCGACCACGACTTCTTGCTGTACAAACTAGATGGGTTTGGTGTGTCCGAAACACTTTTGCAACTCATTGAATCATATTTACAAAATCGGTGTCGGTTTGTTCAGCATCGTGGCTTTAAATCGCACAAGTTTCATCAAATATCTGGTGTGCCTCAAGGATCTAAGGAATTCCAAAGGCTTTATCAGTATTTCTACACTACGATTACTATAAACTACCTTTATTAGTTCTAAATTAGAATATGCATCAATAGTCTGGAACCCAATTTATGCTAATAAAATTGCAACTTTGGAAAGAGTACAGCGTAGGTTTATGAAATCAGCTGTGTACTTATTGGATGGTACGTATCCCCCTCAGGGTTTTCCGCATGATCTATTACTTGAGCGTTTCAATATTCATGTCCTTGCTAAAAGAAGGTCTGTTTTTCAAGTAATGTTCTTGTATAAAGTTCTACATAACATTCTGGACTGTCCAGGTGTTTTAAGTAATATTGATATCAAAGTACCGCGACTATCAGCTAGAAAGTAATAATGTTTTTAGTCTACGCGCAACACGTAGTAACATCCTAGTAGCATCACCATTGTATCAAATTGTTTCGAAGTACAGTAAGATAGAAAATAATGTCGATGTTTTTTGTTGTTTGCCTAATGATATAAAAAATGCTTTACTTATGTAGTCATATCTGTCTTTTATAGTTTGTTTGCCTTTTATTTTGTTCTTTATATCTGTGTTATTTGTAAGTTTGTACTATTTTTTTTTCTATATTTTTTCATAGTTAATTTTTCTCTCTTTTAACTTATATATTTTATTACTGGACTTAACATATCCTATTATTGGGCATCGCCTGTTTGATGTGTATTTAAATAAATAAATAAATAAATAAATAAATAAATAAATAAATAAATAAATAACTGTGCTATGCAATATATTCTAAAATTTCGCAGTTACCAATGGTAAAAAAGTATCAAAACTTAATCATATAGTAATTTAAAAATACAAAGAAATTATAAATACGTATTTAATTTTTTAGTTTTGAACCGAATGGTTAATGTCAATATTTTCAATTATTAATCTTTAGATTCTAAGAAAACAATACAATCACATAGGTAGATTAGAGAATTACTGTAAATTTTCCGTTTAAACCTGTTGTGTTAAAATAATACCTAATTACTACTAATCGAATGCTATTTATCATGGTAAGACAAATTTACGAAAAAAAACTTTTCAAGAAAAACATCAATTAAAAATTTATTGCTTGTGTCCCAAATTTTTTTGACGTAACTAGAGTACGAAAATAGCACATTGTTCTTATATTTTCCCATAAGCTAACGGAAGTATTAACCTTAAAGTACGTTTCTTGCCTCTTAACTAAACTTTATTTTAGATTGTTCATCTTTCTCATACATTTATTGCAATCTTAATCAGTAAAATCAGTGGATTCAAGTTAATATTGAGCTTGATAGGATAGCTTTAACCTCTAATAGTTTTTTTTTGTAGTAATACACTAAAGTTTTGTTGACTCGCAATACATCCTCACAAATTAATTAATCGAACTCTGTTTCTACACCCTATCTCTTAAAGTGGCCTATTAACTTTACTAAAAAAAAGTTAAAGTCTTTAAATTTCGCAGAGCAACAAAAAAGTGGGATATATATAGATCGTTGTTTTTATTTAAAAATAAAACCGCAGATGAGGCAATAAGTTTCATGAAATGCAAATTTGTGGTGGCTTTTGTTACGACTTATTATAATATCAAAGCGCAACTTTTTAAATGCTTAACAACTTTCCTTCATTAAGGTGTAGACTCCGGAATGAATGATTAAGCCTTGCCTCTAATGTTTTGTTCTGTAAAAACTGATTTTACGTGGATGTTTTTAATTTGCAAATTTTACTTTTTTGTTACGCTGAAATCAAACCATTTGTGCATTATATGGCTATAATGCTTTAAAACCAGTTTCATATAGGAACATTTCAATTAAAGTCTTGCTATTCTAGTAGTTCAGCTTTATGTTTTAAGCAATATTTCAAAATTATTGTTGCATTTTTGCAATTTCTAGTGAAAAGTGTATACAGAGTGACCCATTTGGAAGCGGACCCCTTCATAACATTTTTGTTTATGGAGCGATTTTGACGAAAATTTTTTTTGATATGTGAGGGAAAGTGTTTTTTGGGGACAAGCGGTGTCCAGTTTTTTTTAAGGGCTACTAGATCACATTCAGAGGCTGAAAATACAGAATACATATTAACGTTTTTTTTTTTTAGAAAAAATCTGCGTCCGCCACTGGATTCGGCGTCCCCTGAAATGGATCTGTACCAAACTTCATGAAAAAAATATTCAACATAACGATTCTACGGCTAAATTGCTGTCAAGTTGTTTATTATGGTTTGGTAAGGTTTTTATCTAGTAACCCATGCGATAACAAGTCAGTCACAACAAATATTTCATAACAACATTTAATAGGCATACAATGAAATAAACAGAAAAACAAATGAAAAATTAACATAAAATTTACAGAAAACACAATAAAATAAAATACAATTAACAAACATGAATTAACTTTAAATTCTGGATTTTTCAACTAAATCTCCATTTAATTGAATGCATTTATTGTATCGTCTTTCAATGTGTTCCATAACATTAGCCAATTGATATGGTGTAATGCCTGTCTTATTCTTTCGCGCAGTTCTTCAGCGTTGGTTGGACGAATTTAGTAAACTTTTTCTTTAATGAACCCTCATAGAAAAAAATCTGGGGGTTGTTAAGTCGGGAGACTTGGGAGGAAACTCAATCAATCTACTATTTCACCCCATCCACCGATTAGGAAAATTTTCCTCCACCCGCGTTCTCATATTATTGTATTTTTTATTGTTTCCCGTGGTAACTGTAGGTCCAAACTAACAATTCTTAAACTTTTTTCGGATTTTCGGTGAAATAATTTCGAATTCGTTCATTGCTCCTTTTTGGCCGTTGTACATTAATATTTTTTAAAATGTGCTTAGATACAGCTCCCTATTCATTAAAAATATTGCTCATTCGCCCAACGGTAGACTAGTTCTGGAGATCTGTCATTAAAAATTTGAGATACTTCTCTTTCCGACCTATCTCTGTCACCACAAAGTTTTACTATTTCAATTTTATGTTAAATTACCAGCCATACTTTTTGACAATATACAGTACGTAAATTTCACTACTGAGCTAATAAATTTGACATTTTCGTCTTTTGTTCAGATGACTTGTCATCTGCGACTTAAGTAATTGCAAAGCTTGCTATTAGGAATATTGTTCATCATTTTGGAGCTGTATTATTAGAGCATGTTTAAATAAAACAAAGATTGCCACTATGGGGAATAACTGTGAGAACGACATTGATTAAATTTAAAGTTAATTCATGCGTGTTAATTTAATTTAATTTTATTGTGTTTTTCTTAATTTCTCGTTTGTTTTTCTGTTTGTTTCATTGTATTTTGACATAAGGATGTCTATTAAATGTTGTTATTAAATATTTGTTGTGATTGATTTGTTATTGCATGGGTTACTAGATAAAAAGTTTCTTAATGCATAATAAACAACTTGTCAGCAATTTGAATATTTTTTCATGAAATTTGGGACAGATTCATTTCAGGGGACGCCGAATCCAGTGGCAAAAAAACTGGACGCCGCTTGGCTCCAAAATACACCAAAAAAATTTCGTTAAAATCGCTCCATAAATAAAAATGTTATGAGGGTACCTCGTTTTCAAATGGGTCACTCTGTATGTAAAAGGTATGCTGCATAAATAGGGGTAGGATGTCCTCAATTGTCTAAATGAGAATTTCCACTCTAGTCTATGAAAACAAAATCTAACCTTAAATTTAAAAGTTGCAAAACTTTATAGCTATCTATATTTTTAAAATTATTTTTGATAATGCTGCTGACGAATAATCTTAACTGTTTACTAGATATTGGGGGTGTAATTCAATGATGGAAATAAGATCCACTTCTTATTTGTGGAAGGGCGAAATGGGCGGTGACTATTAGACGCCTTCATTATAGCCATCTTTCTCTATCGCACGGATTTCTATGACATACTTTATCGCTCTCACGTAACGACCGATGAACCATGGGGACTTTCCGACCCTGTATATAAAATACATGAAAATAGCTACCTGTGAGCAAAGTTTCAGTTCTTAAAATTAAAAAATGGCGGAGTTGTGAATTTTTAAAGAAAACGTAATATTTTCCGGTTTTTCTGGATTTTCTCCGATTTCAATTTTGCGATCGGATCATTCTCTTCGTAATTCTCTACGATTCGTCCATTGGCAATATTAAGGTTGCTTCAGTAGTTTCCATTTTATAAGCAAAAAACTAAAAAAAGTGCGAATTTTTGTTGAAAATTGTTAATAACAAATTTAAGATTGATTCACGAATTGAGAAGTGTGCAGAATTCATCTACTAACTGTCCTCATAATCGCACAGTTGGTTTCCACTTTCCAGGTAGTTTTTATGCCAAATTATGGCTATTATTTTGCTCTGTTGCTTTTCCTAATGTCAAGCCAACCTAAGACGCATAGTTAAAGAAAAAATAGGCTAAATAGGGAACAACATAAGTTGTAATCATTAACATGATCAATAACAATTAATATTTGGTATTTGGTAAAGAAAGGGCAGTATAATTTGTCACCACATTGCGGGGAACCAACAAAATTAGTTGTTCAAGCATGTTTAGGCAGTCAACTTTATTATGAAGTAGACAAGTAGACGATATCGGAACTTTATTACTTTATAGATTGGCATCGTCTATGGGTTTCTAGTGCTTGGAAATTGCGTACGATTGCATTGCTTGATTGTAAAATTAAACAAAAGTTAGCCAGTGGAACCGGAGTTATTAGAAGTTTGGGACACTTTAGAGAAAAAGTATTTGACGTTAAAGAAAATTTTCTTTTCTATTTAGATTGTTATTCCTTTCTAATTTTTTGTATCTGAAGCTTTTCTCAAGAGTCAATGTTTAAGAATCATGATTATCAAGTGCATCATCGGTATATAGAAATGAAAATTGATGTAAAGGTTTAAACAACTTTTACAACAATGTTTAGATACTGGTTCAGTATTGTAATTCAAACTTGATGTTAAAAATCGTATCGAAAATAAGTTGAAGTAACACATTTGTATACACGTCCTATAAATGGCATCCTATTCAATGGAGTACCTAACCAATGCGCAATCACGGTTGTCCAAGATAATATCTCCAAACTACCTAATGAAAGCCAGTTAATTTAACCGGCTGGATAAATACAGCCTTACTTCTCGAGCTCGTTCAATGCATTTCGCTAATTACCTATGTGTATTACCTACGCTGAGGTAAACATGCTTTATGTATCCCCAATTCCATACTTTCATGGGAATAACAGATATTTTTACATATATTTATTTGTACTGCGTGGAATAAATACCTAATATATTTAGAAGAGGATGAAAGCATACATATATTATATTTAGAAGTGGATGAAAGCACACATATTTTTTAATTGGGGAGATATTGCTTTATTTAATCCTTTGATCGTCTAACTTTTCATTGGTAGATATACCCTAAAGACTAACTGGAATATTGGCTATTCATAATGAAGAGAAAGCTGTATGAGCTTTAACACTGAATTCTTTTGCTGCCATAGCGTTAAGTTAAAAACTGAATTCGATCTGAAATACAGTTGTTATTATTAAATTTAGAAATGGAAATAAATTCAGAGCCATCATAAATGATTACAAGCCACGTGACCAGTAATTTTGTTTGAAACAGTAATTTTATTTCCATTTTTTTCCAGGAGTAGGTTCAGAGAGAAAAAATGATCATGAGATATAACCAGTGTCGTATCATCCGCGAACAGTACACATTTATTCGGTGCAATAAAGTAATGAAGATCATTTGTGCATTTTTCAGTGGCGTCCTTCGTCCGTGTCTGTTTTCGTTTCAGTTCATTTGCTGCCATCGTTTTATTGTTTCTTTTGTTTCAATTTTAAATCGTATATATTTCAACTCAATCAGTTCACAGCTAATCTTTCTGAATTTTGTGGAATTACTTGTAAGTTATAATAGAAACAACATTTTGGGGTTAATAATATTTTTATCGCAGAACACCAGTATGCCGTTTACTCCAGAACAATATGCCTTTATTGTAATGGCCTACATGAAAGAAATCTTTAAAAGAGAAAAGATTGTAATAAACTTTATATACGAAGAATTGTATGCACACAACATGCGAAGCATTTATTTTTCTAGTGCTTTATAAACTTATACATTCGTTTTTCTAGCTGTTGGATTCCCTTTTAAAAGTCTCTCAGATAGGTCAAAATATATATCAACCTTCCCGTGAAGTGTATTTTTAGATTTTTCAACGAGGCAAAGCTGTAAGCTGGATGTAACAATTTAACGAATCTTTATTGTCGAATATTGCCCTAAACTAAGCCTGCTGTATGCACATGTGTTGTACACTTTTTTTGTTGTTCCCAAGAATGCGGTTCTTTGATCACAGTAACTTTTGTAAAAACTTTATATTTGGCGCAATTTCAATCAGCTTTGGCATAGACGCATAGAAATGTCTCCCTTGTAAGTAGATGTGACCAACAGAGAGAAAAACTTAAAAGGGGCGTTTCCAGAAAGAAGTGTTTTCTACAAAGACAGACGATTTTAGTATTTAATATTTAGGGTTGTCTGAATAACAATGACTTTGCTGTTATGGCACATTACTATTTTCAAGGGCAAATGATAACGACGTACAAAAAGCAACAAAAAACGCTGTCATATATATTTTTAACCTATTTTTTACATTTCTATTTTACTGTAATGAAGTCGTCATAAAGACTGGACTTAGGTGAGGATTGTATTAGTTTTCTTTATTTTTGATTTTAAATGTGATAAACCAATTGTAGAAATTTGCTTTGAAAATGTAAATAAACATCATTTTCAATAATCAAAAAATAAGTATCAAATTGTCACATTTTGACAAAATAAACACTAACAATATTTAAACTAAAATATTCTAGTTTCCAATAATATATAGTTGTTATTTACAACTTTAGTTTCAAAGTTATAGATTTGAAATTACATTAATTTTTCTGCAATTTTCCATTATTTTTAAGAAAAGTTTTCTGTTACTTTCCATTGAAAGTAATCAATCAAGTAACGTAAAATAATCGTTAAACTGATATTTGCCTTAATCGCGATTAGAAACAGAAAACAAAAACATAAGTGTTCTGCATACAATATATTTTGCATGATGCTGTCAGATGATTCGACGATTTTATTTTTAATAACCCTAATATACCACATACCTATCATAAAATATTTTCTCATGAAAATTACTATTCTCATAACAAATTTATTAACAACATTAATGAATACGAACAACAATAATAATGTTAGGAAATAGTTTCGTGGTGTTATTTCAATAAAAAGTTTTTCAAAAATGTAAAGGTGCTTTATAGTATTTTCAATTTCTTTTCATCTGATGTGGAAACTGTACAGGGTTTCATCAGGCTGCTTTTCTCGTAACAAACATTAACAGACAAAATTATATGTAAATCACATTAAAAAAAATAATGACTTTTTTAAAAAGCTTTATCAGCAGATATTTGAAATTGAAGAACTTTGTTATATTAAAGAGTTCCGTCACAAGATAAAGTTTAGTGTGTGAAGTTCGGGACATGCTGTATATTATTTCTAAAATAAAAATTGTTTCCACCTTATAGCAACCAACCATGGTTAATATTTTTTGAACGAATGAACTGTAACTGTTAATTTAAAAAAAGTGGTATATACGAGGATTATCATTTTACTTAGTTTCTATGTTACACTTTAACATAAAATAAAGTTTGCACCAAATTTATTTTTTTTTCTACACCATTTTTTATGACGGCCTTATTAGTTCCTGATACAACTTGTTTTATAAATTATAATGTGTTTCTTGTAGAAGCGTACTAAAAAAGCATGACTTTAGTATTGGATGAATTGTGGTACGAGAGAAAGTTGCAAAAATGTCAGGAATCGCTTTTTCAACATAATGACCTGAAACTTTATATTCACGCTAATCTTTTAGAGCGAAATTACTTTTCTTCATAACATTTTCCCCTACGGTTGAAAATAAAAGTACTTTACTCTCGGGCCGATTTGCAGTTTTCATCTGCCCCTCGTATACATATAACACACGTTTTATAAGGTCCAATGGGCGCTATTTTGATTTGACGACATGCAGAGACAACTGATAATCGACGGAGTTTATTAAATTTATACATAAAGTTTTTTGTCATATGGTAAACATTTTAGATAGCGCTGTATGTTTCCATTTGTATGAATTAGAGAAAAAGTATAAAATTATATGCTTAGTGTCACATTATTTTATAATAACCAATGGTCTAACACGTAATTTTTACATACAATTTTATGGGTGTATTTTTACATTATCCCTAGTTCTGTTTCACAATAAGTAATTCTCATTACGTATGAAGAGATAAATTTTACGGAGAGGAAGTTGTTGTGACTATGCATCTTCGAATCTTATAGAATCGTTTAGTCATCTACGTAAATGAAATCAGTACCTACATCTTTAAGATTAAATTTCCAGTACCTTGTTGGCACTTATACAACTAATCCCATATTTTAGAAATGAATGCGAAATCTGGCATAATTTTTTTCTAATACGTTTTAAATAATAAGATTTTCAAATTTGCCTACAATATAGGTTGGATTAAATAATACAACTAGGTAGATAAATTGACCTACTCAAGATAATTAGTTTCAGATATTAGGACAGATAACCTATATTGCACTGCATGTTGTCAAACTTGATTGATCTGATTTTCTATCAGTTTCTTGAATAACCTATACTATACCTATATTAATAATTATAATGTGTAATATATTTAAAAATACGTAAAATTCAAATCTTTGCCTACAGGTTTTCATTAACCAAAATATCCAACGGGGATAAAACCACTTAAAGAATAAGTAGTAGAATACAAAATANAAAGGGGGGTCCAAAATATAGTGAATCACCCTGTACATTAAAAAAAAGAATCATCAAAGTAAACTAAAGCCTTAAAAATTTAAAATAAATAAATCATGAGCTGGTAGAGAAACTACTTTAACCGCTCAGTTATTTGTCGAGAAACGAATTGAACGCATTAACGAAACGAACTTCAGTCAAGAACTTAAGACGCGCATGATTTTTAAATTTCTCGATTTCTCGATTTCTCGACACTTTTTTCTCGTCTCGAGTAAGGCCAGATTTCCCGGGAATTCTCGCTTCGAGAAGTGTCGACCAGAAACCCTATTAGGGACCGATACCGCCCTTGATTGCTGGGCCGTGGAGGTCCATATGGATCGCCGGTAATAAAGTTCGTTTTCCTTATCGCTGGACCAGTGGACCGCTTATGCTGTACGTTTTACCGCATATATGGGACCGCTCGGCCTAGTAAAGTAGGCGAGACAATAATTTCGAAAAAAAATCTTTGGAAAATTTTTTATAGCCTAATTCACGGAAACCCCTATTTTATAAGTAAAATAACAGCCGTATAACAATTTAAACACTGTCTATAATGAAAAGTAAAATAACAACTTTTTATTATAATGCTAAGAGTAATATGTACATTTATATACATATATGTATGAATTTCATTATTTGAAAAAAAAATGTGATAGTAACACTTATAATTATCTTATTTATGTTAACACGTTGAAGCACTCTAGGCAATAATGAGGCTGATCATAGCAATCAGCGCAGTACGTAGACACTTTCTTCACCTTGTTCTTATGTATTTCACCATTTTCTTTTTTCTGGTAACATCCTTTGCAGTATTTTCGGGTTTTGTGAGGACCTTTTTTTTCTCTAAATGATGTTCACGCTTTCTGAGTTGCTATTTAGGAACATGATTTTCTTCCTCTTCATCCAATTCCATATTGTCCTGTAGCTTTGGAAAAATCATTTTCTCGTACACATTTTTCCGAAACTTTGTTATTGTCGTATTAGTTTCATTGATTTTTTTATATAAATAGTGCGCATTGACCATATAGGTACCGAAAAGAACTTCTATAACAACTTTTCGATACCATTTTATAGACTTCCGTAGTGCCGAATTGGACGGACCGATCAGGACCGCTCTGGCTCGGCGATACAAATGTTCGTACTGGGCCGCAGCGGTCCCTTGGGACCGACGTCATATCTTCTACAATTTAGCTATAAAAACCAACTAAAACTAGTTTGTACCAAATTTTTTAACATTTCAACTCAAAATCACCTTAAAAAAACTAAAAAAAAAATTGGCCCGGTGATCACGTAAAAAACTGCTACAAAGAGATTGTTTCGTTTCCACATTTTACTTGGGATTGTTTCATCAGGCTGCTTTTCTTCTCATATCAAACATTAGCAGACACAATTATATGTAAATCACATTTAATAAAAGAATGACTTTTTTAAAAAGCGTTATGAGCAGATATTTGAAATTGAAGAACTTTGTTATATTAAAGAGTTCCGTCACAAGATAAAGCTTAGTGTGTGAAGTTCGGGACATGCTGTATATTATTTCTAAAATAAAAATTGTTTCCACCTTATAGCAACCAACCATGGTTAATATTTTTTGAACGAATGAACTGTAACTGTTAATTTAAAAAAAGTGGTATATACGAGGATTATCATTTTACTTAGTTTCTATGTTACACTTTAACATAAAATAAAGTTTGCACCAAATTNTTTTCTCTAAATTGAATTATTATTGAATAATTTTTTACTCAGATTTGGTTTATATTCTCCTTAGTCTTGAATTTAAATATAATTGTATTAAAGTAATAAACTGCTAAGCTACCACAGTGGTTTCCACACAGATCTGTTTTAGAGATAATATTTTAGGTCTCGATCAAAGGAATTGGTGAAGTGATCGAACGAATAGATTGCCATAACCTATACAGGGTGGGCCACAAGTAACGCCTCGGTCGCTAGTGACCAAACGGCAAATGTTACAGAAACCTGTATAGGTGGGTATGTGTAGGTTGATTACGGCTAAATTTTAAAAATATTTTGAAATATACAGGGTGTTCCACAAATAAGAAGTGGATCTTATTTGAGGAAGGGCGAAACGGGCGGTGACTATGAGACGCCTTCATTATAGCCATCCTTCTTTATCGCATGGATTTCTATGGCTTACTTCATCGCTCTCACGTAACTTCAGATACACCATCGGTACTTTCCTACCCTGTATAACACACGTTTTATGAGATCCTATTTTGATTTGACGACATGCAGAGACAACTGATAATCGAAGGAGTTTATTAAATTTATACATACAGTTTTTTGCCATATGGTGCGAACATTTTGGATACCGCTGTATGTTTACATTTGTATGAATTACAGAAAAAGTATTAAATTACATGCTTAGTGACACATTATTTTATAATAACCAATGGTCTAATATGTAATTTTTACATTATACCTAATTCTGTTTCACAATAAGTAATTCTCATTACGTATGAAGAGATAAATTTTACGGAGAGGAAGTTGTTGTGACTATGCATCTTCGAATCTTATAGAATCGTTTAGTCATCTACGTAAATGAAATCAGTACCTACATCTTTAAGATTAAATTTCCAGTACCTTGTTGGCACTTATACAACTAATCCCATATTTTAGAAATGAATGCGAAATCTGGCATAATTTTTTTCTAATACGTTTTAAATAATAAGATTTTCAAATTTGCCTACAATATAGGTTGGATTAAATAATACAACTAGGTAGATAGATTGACCTACTCAAGATATTCAGTTTCAGATATTAGGACAGATAACCTATATTGCACTGCATGTTGTCAAACTTAATTGATCTAATTTTCTATCAGTTTCTTGAATAACCTATACCTATATTAATAATTATAATGTGTAAATAATATATTTAAAAATACGTAAAATTAAAATCTTTGCCTGCAGGTTTTCATTAACCAAAATATCCAACGGGGATAAAACCACTTAAAGAATAAGTAGCAGAATACAAAATATAACTCTAAAAATTTAAAAAATGCTTCAAAGTACAGTATAACAAGAATTAAAATAAATCTAGGCAAAAAGAACATTAAAAATATAAATAACACATAAAAACAGTACAAACCTTAAAATGTAAAAATAGCAAAATGTGATATCGAATACAAAAATTAATTTGATACTAATAACAAAAAAATTAAATAAAACACGAACAATGGAAAAAACTACATATCTCTTGGACATTTCTTTTATATCAATGATATTTTATATCAATCATATTGCAAGAAATGATATCGAAATTCTCCATAATATTATCACTACTTTGATTTAAGGACGATTTTAATAGTATATTGGTACAGACAAAAGGTGACATAAACAAAGTACTATTTCTGGAGTTAAACATGGAAGCTTTGTATGAAATGTTTCTAGTGATAAATTTACATTTAATGTCATAATGAATGATTTTNTCACTACTTTGATTTAAGGACGATTTTAATAGTATATTGGTACAGACAAAAGGTGACATAAACAAAGTACTATTTCTGGAGTTAAACATGGAAGCTTTGTATGAAATGTTTCTAGTGATAAATTTACATTTAATGTCATAATGAATGATTTTATGTGAATATGTGTGCATAGTGCGACTGTTAGCAAGTTGAAGCTGTTGTAGAAGAATTCCTGTGGAGAACCACGTGTAAGACAAACCCTATTCAGCAAAAGCTATCTCTTACAAAGAAGTATATGTTACCTTACATAAATGAGTTTCAACATAACTGAACTGGATTTATAATAGTGTCTACATATTCACCAGTAACCAGGCTGCAATAAAGACCTTAGACCCGAATAAACTGTACTCAAAACTTGTGTGGAACTCTATGCATTTCCTAAAGTACCAGTACCATTAAGCTGTGTCGAGTATTATTACACAAAGGTGTTGAAGGAAATTAAACAGCAGACGAACTTGAAAGAAAGGAATCTGAAGCAATCTCCATAGCGCCAGAGGCAGCATTTGACATTCCTTACAGTGCAAAGCAGACTTTGGGCAATGGGTTCATAAGGAACATTGTGACTCAAAACCATGGCAGATTCAAACCATGAAAATATTAGATGTTTCCTCAATGAAATGCTAGTTGTGATTAAAGTCAGGTTCAAAGATCGCAGGACTGATAAGAAATGTGTAGATAATCCAATCTGTTAAGGTTTCCATTGGGTTGAAGAGTTTGTTTGCCTGGTTTTTGCACCCCTGAAATTAAATGACTTTGGAGAATCTTTCCTAAATGCAAAAGAATTAATCACAACAGAATGTTTATTATCCAACTACTATTTAAAAACATCAAAGACGTTACATTAAAAACCAATACCTAGTTAGTTTATTTTGCACCTTTAAGATGTTCATTTGTTTAACTTGATAGAAAAAAAAATGTAGTAATATATTGATATTAATATTTTAAAGCAAGGGTTGTTTTTTAGAGACTAATTTTAATATATTGATATTAATACTTTAAGGCAAGGGTTGTTTTTTAAAGACCAATTTTACCTAATTAAAAATGTTGGAATTAAAAAGTAGATAAATAAAAATAATTTCAAGTATTTTTCTTAGTTTCGAAAATCACTTTAATTTTGTTTTTAATACTGACGTTCCTTTTTGGATACGTCAGCCTTTTTCGATGTGGATTTTTGGTTAGGTAAAAATTCTATAAAAACAACTTTTAGAAGATGAAAGCACAAAATTGGCTTAACTAATATTCGATTACATTCCACCTTAAATAAATATATTGTGTACAAATTATTTAGTTATTGACAAGTTGGGACAAGTTGAGACAAGTCAATAAAAGTTAAAAACGTCTGGATATTTCACAAATTCTGTATAAACTGAATATAATTGAACGTGCCTTTGTTTATAAAATTTCTCCAGTTATAATATTTATTTAGAGTTTGTCAATTTTCTTCGAATTCTTATATTCTATATTTATTTATCAGTCTTTTAGACATACATAGTAATATGAAAGCTTTGAGTGTACAAGGCGACCTTCATAGTTATTAGTTACAATACAAGGAAAGCCAATTTTTTGAGACCTCCTAAATTTAAATTAACAAAATCCAAAAAAAATCCCTAAATTTAAATATGTATAATAAACTAAGCCCAATAACTAGATCGTTACAATTCATAACATTTAAAAATGAAATAAGAAGTTATATTACAAATAAAGCTTTTTACTCTGTAAAGGAATATGTTCAAGATACCAATATTATTTAACTTCCTTGTATGATTTTCTCCTGAGGTGCACTTTTTATTCTGCCATTCTCTTATGTACTCCCTTTTTTATTGTATTTTAGATATTAAGTTGACTTGTATTAAAACTTGTTTTAATAGTTCTGTATAGGATTTATATATTTTTTAACTTACGTGTTATGACAGCAGAAATGGTTCTACAGTTCAGAGTATAATTTGTGCAAATATATGTAAATATGTTGTATAATTTTATGTTCTGTGATTTTTGTTAAAATTGTTTTAACGTTGTGTATAGGATTTATACTTTGTACTTTTTTTTATAACAATACCAACTCTTTTACTGTTCAAATTCTAACTGAAAGTTGTTATTCCACATTTGTACGAATGTATGTAAACAGTGGTTAAATAAATATCTATCTATCTATCTATACAGATAGACGAAAAGATTAACTTTTCTTTCTCTTTAAGGATTTCTTTTTACTGCGCTAACTAATTAACAAATACGGCAGGATTCTTTTTAGCTATTTATCGTCAATGCTGCTGGGTAGTTAAAGAAAATAATTATTTAAATACAGATTCGCTTAGAAAGTGTGGTAAAAAATAAAAAAAGCTACTAATTCCACCTTCTCAGATTGTTGTATAGTGCCTGTTCTAATACTATCAGCTTTTTGGAGATCACGTGACATATGAAATATGTGCGCTTATGATTTTTACATATTTAAATGTAGGAAACGCATTGTAGCCACGTTACGACAATACCATTCATTATTCGGATCCATTTTTAACTTATTTTAGTGGAAATGAAAACAAAATTGACGAATTATTATTATATTTTATATATTATTGTAAATCTGCTTTTAAATGTAAAATAAATACTAATTATAATTCCACATTTTCAATAATAAAATCGCCACATTTGGGCGATATAAATACTAACAACTCCCAAGTCACATCTTAATTTCCAACGACAAATCATTGTTGTATAACTTCAACGGAGTTTTAAAGGTGTTTCTAGCTTTAAAATTATATCGATATGTCGATACGCCTACTATAATGTATTTCTGGAATTTGTTAATCATATTTTCATAATGCTGGATTTTATGTATTACATCGTAAATCGAACGTGGGTAATTATTTAATAGGAAATTAAATTTGTACCGGTATTTCAAGTTCGAGCAATGCAAAATTTAATTGTTGAGAATGCCAGTTTTATTTTCCGCGTGATTGAACGAGGCAAAATCGCATCATAAAAGTTAATACCCCGTAAGTAACATGTCACATGTAATATAGAGATAACGATAATGTAAAACAGTAAAATAATAAGGTGTTAATAACTACTCCGTTATTAGTAAATTACCGAGGAAAATAGATGATTTAATTGATTTTTAATCTATTAAGCATTGATATCAAGTTAACATATGGGGGAATTAAATGCAACTGTTACTGGATTATGTTTTATTCGATTACACCAGTGTTCCTCAACAACAACACGCTGAGTGCCGTGGTAATTTAAGTTAATGCAATGGAAAAATTGCTTAGCATTTATTATATCAGGGTCGCTGTTTTCCAGTTTCTGAACAAAACACTGCAGCCCAAATGAATATGTTAAATTTATAAAATTCAAATCAAATTAAAGAATAAGTTTTAGAAGATATCTTCAGAAAATAAAAATAAATACACAGAAAAACAACAGAAACAATTTATTTTGATCACATAAAAAATACTCTTCCAAAATATTACATGTAACGAAAAATCTATTTCGCACATAACCATTTTACACACAATTATAATATTTTTTTAATAATTTGAATCAGAATGTATAATATCTTTCTAATTAGCGATTTTGTAACACAAAATAATGTAGGAGTAATAAACTCATTTTCGTTTTTTGAGTAATTTGTACAATGTAAATTTAAAAAAAAACCTATTCCAAATAAATATCTTGCTACGATCACAAATATTGCATTGGGCATACAGTAGTATCGACTTATTATTAAAGAAAATTAACAAGAGTTCAGGAGTTAATTTTTCACAATAAAAATTTAATTTGAATGAACAAAATAATCTTCCTACGTCTACAATCTCCATAAAAAATCTATGACAAGATGTGTTTGAGTTTCAAACACACATCTTGACTGAAAAAAACTACGGAAAATTTCCGTAAACATTTAACACACCTAATAAAATTTTATTTGCAAAGAAGTTGTCAAATTAATAACAAATCGGAAATAATATCAGTCAGTGACATTTATTTCAATTTTAATTACTGTTTGAAAAAAAATGTGTATATATTTGTATTCATGAAACTAACTTCTACTGCCAAATGACTTTCAGCAAAAAGATGGCGAAGCTGGCTACCATAAATGGTAATTTCGTCACTTCAAAGTAATTTTTAGTTTCGGTTACGTATTTTTTGTTAAAAGCATCTGTTATTTTCGTAAGTTCTCCTGTAGTATAGGTCACTAACAAGTTATGATTAAAGTATCCAATGTGACTTTCACAACTGTTATTTCTCATCCTATTCAGGAACTAATATATTTTTAATAGAAGTTTTTGAAAAAGAGTGACTCTAAAGGTAATTTTCAAGTTCAGGAATAGTTTACATGATTTTGAGTGGGTCTATTATGCTACTTCAACTATGACAAAGGATCCCGCACAATACTTATGGAAAGTGACTTTCGACTATTTAGTTCTGATCGCGTGGATCAAGTTTTAATGGGCACAAAGTCTAAAAGTCCTTTGTTTTCGACCTACGATCCCTAAAAGTTGATTTTTTCCCCTTACGCTGCATAGTAAGAATACAGCAATGATTTTTTTTTTTGTAAAATTACATTACATTCCGACCGGAAGTAGCCTATTCGGACCGGCAGTTAGTTTTTTCAAATAAAATAGTATTTTTTTTATTGCGGATTTCGATTCAACGCCGATAAATGTGAAACTTTTGTTTAAAACATTTTTTCCAAAATGCGTTTTTTGAACCCTAATTGACCTTTGAAGTGGACCTCGTGCCGATTCTCGTATACGGCTACTTCTGGTCGGAACCGGGTTATTTAAATAACTGACGTTCTAGTGACTGTAGTTAAAAACCGACAAGTTATTTTTTTGTCTAATCTTCATTTACGCAATCCTGATTAAGGTTATAATGACTTTGATATTGGTATTTGTTACTGTGTTAGTTGTACTGCAGCATACAAATAAAGTTTATGCAACAAATTTTATTGAATTAAATTGTGCATCAGGGAACTCTTGATAAGTACAATATGTCTTGTATTATGTTCCTTTAGACAATAATATCGCGGATAGGACATTTTCGAGTTTCTCTTTTATTTTCGCTAATTTTCCTGGTGCATGGTTATAGTATTTTTAATAGCATGGAAATACTTATTTTAATGAATGATAATAGTTTCTTTGCACAGCTAATAGGTAGCTGCAAAAATGTACTATAATAATCCATTATCTCTGTGTCATTGACCCATATACTATAAATATATCCAGTGCACAATAAAGCCAAAGGTTGATCTAAAAGACGTGACGTGACTTTAATAGCTCCATGGACTGTAACAGCTAAAATAAAAATCTGGAGAATATTCATTATTATAAATTTCCCGCAAGACCTACACAATTGAGATGGGTCCATAAATCCTTGTTATACTGATATCTGAGCGACAATGGCGTCTTTAACAGAACGATAACACTCTCTTTTGATAAATTCTGCTGCATTTGAGCAGGTTAAATCTTAATTTTGATTCATAGCAAAAGTAAGAAGTAATTAGAAATCCAGGGTTGCGACCCCGTTTATACGTAAGATTTCAGTATCCATTTCTTTTAATCAGGGCTACTGAAATTAGAGGAGTGTTTCACTTTTATTACTCAAAGTTTTGTATAAAGGATGCTTTTGTGAGGTAGGTGAAATTAGATGGAAGCATTTTGTTTTTATATATTACTGAAAATATTTATGAATAAAGTTTACCTACACTGTCGTTAATATAAAGGAATAAATTTGATCATAACCTACATTCATTTAGATGCAAATGTTACTAAAACAGATCCAATGGTTAAACATAAATTGGAAACTACCTGTTAATATTTGAATTATGTTATATCTATATTATACTATTATACCGCGTGTGCTATTTTGATGATGTATGTATTGGGATTTCGGAAATTATAAGAGACAGAAAGATGACCAAATGGGGAAACTATTAGATTTTTCTTTTGCAATCTTAATGGTACTTGCAAACTACGTTTAGTTGCTCGGGTTTTCGAAATATTTGACTGAAATGTCTTTTTATTAAAGTATCTTGAAAACCCAAACATATAGCACCGGTTTATCTATTATAATTTTTTTACAGGAAATAAATATACATAAATTACTGCAAAAAATATAAAAATAAATTACTGAAAAGTAAATAAATTTATTCAGAAATATTAATTTTGTTTTATTTTAAAATCAATTTGTTTTTGTTGTGGGTCACTAATTCATTTCTTTTTTGTTTTCAGGAAGAAGTATGAATAATAAAATTATGCTAATTCTAGTGAGTTTAGCTGTGATATGCTTGGCTTTTCCCCAAAAGAAATTAGCGGAAGCATGCAACAGACCAAGGGCGTTCAAAAATTCAGAAGTTTTGGCAGAATATATCAACTGTATTAAATCCTTAGCGAGCGATCAAAGGTGATATTCTTGCAGTTTAAAAAATAACCTTAATGTAGTAGTGTCAATAATTATAGCTTTTTACACGATTTTTGCTATAGTTTCCATTACGGTATCCAACGATCACTTGTTGCTGTTGACGTAGGGGTGGCATATGCTTTATAAATTGCATTATAAACATTATATTGCAAGTTTCTGATAAAAGTTCCAGATTTATTGGTTTTCGACAAAGGAATATTCGTTCAACATCTTCCACATCATCTATGAAACTGAAACTCATTCTTCTGCACTACCTATGCCAAAAATTGCTATAACTTGAAATTACAAAATATCTATTTGTCACTCCATTCAAAAGAATTCGTTCGTACTGTCTTCATGAAAATGTGGGCTTTGTCAAATTGACTGAAATTGTACATACTACTTTGCAGACATCATCAGCAGAACTGACATAGACCGTTGTAAGTAGAAAAGAATTGATTTTCGAACCCAAGTACTGTGGAGAGTTTTGGTCAGTAACACAAAACCAACAACTTACCACAATTTCAGCCAATTTGACCGAGTCCACATTTTCATAAAGTCCTTTGTATGATTTAACTTTGCTGAACACTTTTGTCCTGCATCCTGCGGATGTCCTTAACTTAAAAAATTATTTAAGATCGATGTATCAGTAAAGCTTTCACTATGGAATATTCCGACCAAAGACTGGAGGTTTTATATCCTTGTCATGCTTTCTCAGGTGTTAAAGTTGACGTCGTCACATGTATTTTGAAACTTATCTATTTAATTAAAAGTATAATCACTACTAGACATTTTCAACTTGATATTTTTAATTCAGAATTTTAAGAACAACAATGGCGACTTCAACTATAGCAATTTATTTACAATATTGTTTCCTTAGTACCCAATATGACAGTTCTACAAATATACATAAAAAATTAAACATTTGTTAGGAGAATTTCCACGATCAAAAATAAAATTATACAATTTATACACGTGTAAAAAAACTTGTTTTGGTTAAATAACTATAAATTTCTATGTATATTTTATTTTTTTAATACAAAGTTTAAATTGGTATGATCGTTATAAAATCCAGTTATTACTTAGGGGTATACAATGAACGTTTAGTACCATTGACTGTCATAATCAGTAAAATCAAATTTTGATGATTGTTTTCCTTTATAATGGTCTTCTTTTTATGGAATATTCTTTCTTCTACAGGTATGGAAAAAGATCTCAGCCAAGTCAGTTGATACGGATCCTACATCCCAAAGCCTACTTGGACTACGAGCCTCGTCCAAATCAAGACCTTCAAGAACTTTATAACCTACTGAAAAGCTATGACAACTGAATATAGAAGAATCAAAGATTTTTATTTGTGTAACTCAATAAAAAATAAATTCAGTATTAAATTTTCATATGTAAATGGTTATATTTTATTTATATGTAAATTGGTATAGATAACATCTTGTTCCATTTTTTATGTTGGTAATGTATTTATATAGTAATTAATAAAGTGTGTCAAATTTTCAGCATTCTCTATGATCATTATTTTTCACATGAGGAAATTTTAAACAACTATCAGATAGTTTAAAAATCACAATTTTGAGTGTAGTTTCGACAAATTTTTTATGTTCCAGCTTCTATCTAGTACCACGAGAATACAGCTATGACGATCATATGCTGTTTAATTTCGAAATGATTAACAGTCAAACTATAATAATCAATTCAATACTCAAATAAATGAATATATGTAGAAATCATACACAGGCAAGTGTTTTAATTAAATGTAAAGGCTGAGAATATATTGTACAATGTTAAAAAGAAAATTCAGTAAACATTAATGGGTAGATCTAGTGTTTTTTGGAGTGATTTTGTTTATTAGCCGTTACAGTAATATTGCTAGTGTCTTCTAATACTGGTATGATCCAATATTGTTTTGTCTTTACCCACATAGTTAATTGAAATTCAATAGACTTTAATTACCATATTATATTTAGTACCTTAACACACTATTAAATCGTGAAATGAGTATTACTGATAATCTCTTACAAAGAATGTGTATTATTTGGAGATATACGAGTTATTCACTTTAGAAGGATTAATAAATCTTTTAAATGTTAAGATAACTGGAAGCTGATAATATGCTGTAGATAGACAGATAAATAGATAGATATTTAATCGACAACGATCATTTGGTATTACCAATTCACGATTGGTAATACCAAATAAAAATCCCGAAACCTCGGTGGAGTGGTTGAAGGGGTTACATGTAATTAAATAAAATTGTTTTTAAAATCGATTGACGTGAACTATGGATATTAAACTTAATACATATAACTTAGTATTAGATACTTCCGAAACATACTTTTGTTTTTTGAAACGTTTTTAACTTTATTAAAAGGAGAAAACTACCAAACTTTACTTGTTAATGAACAAATTGCAAATTTTGACTATGCAAAAAGGCCATGATGTGAGCTTATAACAGTTTATTATTTTTTTATTTAAGTACAGAGTAAAATAAACATAGACAGTTTACTTTTTATTATAGAAGAAATATCATTACGAAAAAGTTACATTAATTTAAAAACCATTGCTCTTTGCTGCAATATAAAATAAATTCAAACTCATAAATTAGTAAGCTATATTGCCATATTTACGATAAAAACATTACATATTATGTTGAAAATTATGTTCTCTGGCTATGTACAAATTTACTCTCCTGTGCATATTTCAATACAAATTTTGAAGTTGTTGTTCTGTTATATTGTTAATTTCTCGAATAATTGCTGCCTCTAATTCTTCGATGTGATGCATTTCAAATATCCAAACAAAAAATAATCTAAAGGGGTTAGATCTGGTGACTTTTCTGGATACAAACCGCCATTAATCAGTCGATTATCATAAAATTCTACAAAAAATAGAATTGTTGCTCTTGCAGTATATACGGTTGCTCCATTTTGTTGAAAGTAATCTACTTGTAACTCAGTATCATGTAACTGCTAAAAATGGCTTTAAAATAAGGGTTCGATATCGTTCAGCATTTATAGTTTCGTAGAAAAATATGGGTCCTATAGATACGTTTTCTTGACATCGCTATCCAAACGCCTACTTTTAAGGGATTTAAACAGGTTTATACAAATGCTGTAACCAAGCCAGATATCATTCAGTTTAGAATAATTATGTACATTATTATGAATTTACAAAGAACAGTAATAAACGTACAGTGACGGAACTGGCATTATTTTTTAAATTTCATGAATAGTGGTTTATAATAGCTTTGTTTTGGTTCCTATAAAATCCAGTTCCGAACCGTTCTAATCATGCGCAGTCTGAAATATGCGTTCGTGTTTAGTTTGAACGGTTCAAAATTTCGCATATGTTTGTTTTGGTTTTATTCGAACTTGATTCGGAACTATTCTGAAACATCCGAAGTAGTTCTGGCTTTATAGCACGAATTGCTTAGAACTGTATTATTCGGCGCATGCGTAGTTATTCCCATTTTCTCAAACTCTGTTTGTCATTTATAATTTTTTAATTTCCCGTTTTTCGTTTAAGAAAAGTATCTTTTTTGAGTTTTATGAGTATATTTTTGTAATGCGTTCTGGTTTTCAAATAACTCCGGATAGTTCCGAATCGTTCAGAATTTTGTCAATTGCGTTTATAATTCTGCGATGATTCTGGACTATTCAGAAATAGAGAACCAAAAGAAAGCTAATATTTCAAAGGTTCAATTCCTGAAATCACTCTTATAGAACGTTTATGTATTATAATTTAATTGTAACAGTAGTTTTACTCCATAGAGTGACATATCTTGGAATGAATATAACCATAATAAGCTTGAAGTAACGTTTACCATTATTTTTAGTTGGCGTAGGACATATATTCAGGAGACCAGATTAATGTGAAGTTTAATGTAATTTCACTCTTATCTCTTAAGATATAATTATTTAAGATATTAATTTCTGCGTTTTTCCTCTATTCAGATTAAGCATGTTGTATTCCGCTTTATCTTGACATTCATCAGTTAACTAACGTATGAAGGTTGTCGATAGTTTTATAGTGTGTTACCTGTAAAATAAATGATAAAAGTCCTAATATAGAACCTTGTGGAACCCCATGCTCAATTATTTTAAGATTAGACTTTTTACGATTAATGTATACGAATTGTTCACGATTTTGTAGATAGCACTGTAATATATTTAAAGGTATACTTCTTATTCTTTTTGTTAATTTCTCATAGGCTTTCTTTGATTAACAAGCATTGGGTCTAAGTTAAATAAATGTCAAAAATTGATTCGCACAGGTCGCATAACGCAGATATGTTTTCACATTTGTAAGAATAGAGATGATGTGACAAATTTCATATCAACTAGTGCTGATTTATAGGATAACGAGTCATATTATACTTATATTACTCTAGTGAAGGATTTACTAATGCTGTGATGGATTTAAAAATGAAACTCAAGTTTATCAGAAACATTCCATAGCGAATAGAGGAGTATGTAGTATTCGAAAATTAGAAAAAACACAAAATCAATGAATACTTATAGAATATCATTGTAATAAATTTATTTAAATTATTGATTCATCTCTTGATGGATTAACATTTTTGTCGTTAATAATTTCCAGCGCTACATTTTTTTATAAATATTGTTTTTATTTATGACATTATATTTACAGGAAACAAGAATATTAATTATATAATAAATTAAAATCTTCAATAATTTTTTTAGCATCATTAAGCGCAATGAGATGAATCAGATATACACGAGCTCAATATTGGACTAAAGAAGTTACCTTCTGGGCAGTTTAAAATAAACGGCTCTCCATAGTTGCATGCAATGAACCTTGTACAATCGTTTGGATAAGAAGTGATAAAGAAGAGATCTCGAAACTCTGCGCATATATCCGATGGAGTTTTGCTTTCCGTTGTTGTCGTCGGTGGGACAGTGGTAGGTTCTGGAGATTCTGTTGTTTCAGGTTCGGGAGTTTCTGTTGGTTCAGGTTCAGGAGTGTCTTGTTCAGGAGTTTCTGTTGGTTCGGATTCTGGAGCTTCTGTTGTTTCTGGTTCGGGAGTTTCTGTTGGTTCAGGTTCAGGAGTGTCTTGTTCAGGAGTTTCTGTTGGTTCGGATTCTTCTGGAATTTCTGTTTCTTCAGTAGATTCTGTAGATAGCTAAAAAACAAATTATCGTATTACTATTTTACTTTGTAGTGGAGAGAGAAATTAATAAAACTACTTACCTCAGGTGCTTCCGTTGGTTCTTCGGTGGATTCTTCTGGTATTTCAGTAGGTTCCTCTGGTACGTCGGTAGGTTCCTCAGGTGCTTCAGTTGATGGTAGTTCAGTAGATGGCATTTCAGTAGAAGGTGCCTCGGTAGACGGTGCTTCAGTTGACGATGCATCAGTAGGTGGTTGCGCGGGTACAGTAGTTGGTATCGGATCTTCTGTAGACGTAGTGGAGACTACACAACCAACAACATCAGGCCAGTCACAAGTTTGTATTATTGGATTGTAGTGGGTTCCTGAAGCACATTCCATTACTTGGGATCCCCATGGCGCGCACACGTAATATCTTGAGCAATTAGTCGGATCTGGCCAAGATACTTCATCAAGGCATTCTTCAGTGGAGAGTAGTGAAGCTGCGAAAATTGTTGTAATTAACACACATTTGGCCCTTAAACTGTAGTGTAGTAATAATTAAAAAAGTGTATTGTGTGTCTTTCAAACTCGATAAAATTTGCAGACTCTTCCTACAATAATTAGTTGCAAAAGTAATTAATATCAATTAATTTATTATACTAGTAATTTTAGTAATTTATATTAAAATGTCTTCAGAGTTTTTTTTTAACTATAGCAATATTAATATTTTAAGCAAGTTTTTGTAGGCTCAGTTTTCAAATAGCTTCTACATACATAGCTGCTACTTTGAAAAAGATAATTATAATTTTGTGATGACAAAAGCAATTTGATTTGACATCCATGCCCAAATTGTCGTTTATACAGGGTGATTCAAAAAACCGCTGACAGACTTCTAGGGTAGATAATACATGAAAAATTAAGACGAAAAGTCTTAATAAACATAGGGTCGCAAATGCCTCCTTAAAGAGATACAGGGCGTCAATATTTCTGTAAAATTAAACATTGTCTGCAATAATTCCAAAATGCCTGAACATTTCTATTTCAAATTTGCTATGCGTAGTTAGCACCTTAAGACCAATGTTTGATGTACTGCTCAAAATTTTATGAGCAGCAGTGTCGTAGAGACGGGGTCAACGTGACCCTTTTTTTAAAAAATTTCTACGCCACAACGAACAAACGGGCACTATTTTCGTGTAAAGTGTTCAATTGTCTATCGAATTGGTATCTTGCAAAATTTTGATTAAAGCAACCATTTTTAAGAAAAACACGTTTGTAGAAAATTTGTGAACCCAATTTTATTTTCATTCATTTTAGTTTCGCATAGTAGGCTTGTACTATTCAAAATAAAATTAAACATCGGCTGTCACTAATGTCAATAATAAGTGTACAAGTGAGTTAAGTAAACTAGCTTATAAACTTCTCTTTGTCATTTTTACGGTTATTTAAATTACTTCAGCTACTTCACTATTTTCGATAACAGTATGAATTATGAATATTCATTTGAAGAGATGACAGAATTGCATCTACGTTATGGTCTAGCGAATTTTGTTTCCCGTGATGCAGTTAGGCGGTACAGAGAAATGTTTCCTGCACGAAGAACACCCAATCGGCAAATGTTTGATAATATCGATAGAAGATTAAAAGAAACGGGTAAATTAAAAGCAATAAAAATTCATTCTGAACGACGGCGTTATGCTAGAACTTCGGAATCTGAGGAAATAGTCCTGACAGCAACAGAAAATAATATGTTAAGTACCCGACAAATTTCTAGAAATTTAAACACGTCACAGTCATCTGTTTGGAGAAAACTTCGCGAACAACAATTGCACCCTTATCACTTTCAACGTGTTCAACATTTACTACCTCAAGATTACCCACCAAGACTAGAGTGGTCACGATGGCTGCTTGGCAGGCTTGCAGAGAATCCCAATTTTTCCGCGAATATCTTATTCACAGATAAAGCATTGTTTACGAGAAGGAATAATTAACCACAATAATCATTTATGGAGCGACGAAAATCCTCACGTCATTCGAATAACAAATTTCAGCATGAGTTTTCAATTAACGTTCATGCTGGCATTATTAGCGATACGCTTATTGATCTTTTTAGGCTACCAAATAGACTAGATGGTCAGTCTTACCTTAATTTTTTAATGAATAATTTGAACAGCTTGTTAGATGAAGTACCACTGGATGTGCGGAGCAGCCTTTAGTTCCATCATGACGGCGCTCCGGCACATTTCTATCAACAAGTAAGAGATTATTTAAATATGACATACCCTATACGGTGGATGGACGTGGTGGTCCAATCCAATGGCCCGCCCGTTCACCGGACTTAAATCCTCTGGATTTCCACACTTGGGGTCATGTTAAGGAGCTGATTTACGTAACCCCAGTAAATTCGTAATACGCCCGGGATATTTGAAAGAATAAGAAGATCCTTAGCTCGGAAGGTAGAAACGTGTGTCGAATCGCAAGGTGGTCACTTCCAGCGTCTATTCTGATATTTTACATTATTTCCAGTTATATAATTTTTATCATTACATTTTCACCCTTAAATTTGTTGTTTATTGTTTACGTTATTTCATTCTGACAAAATTAGTTGAAACCTAAATTACTAAAAAACTGTAGCTTTAATCAAAATTTTGCAAGAGACCAATTCAATAGACAATTGAACACTTTACGCGAAAATAGTACCCGTTTGACAAAATTGGCAGTGACGTAGAAAATATTTTTAAAAAAGGGTCACGTTGACCCCGTCTCTACGACACTGCTGCTCATAAAATTTTGAGCAGTACATTGGTCTTAAGGTGCATAGAAAATTTGAAATAGAAATGTCCAGGCATTTTTGAATTATCGGAGACAAAGTTTAATTTTACAGAAACTTTGACGCCCTGTATCTCGTTAAGGAGGCATTTGCGACCCTATGTTTATTAAGACTTTTCGTCTTAATTTTTCATGTATTATCTACCGTAGATGTCTGTCAGCGGTTTTTTGAAACACCCTGTATAAATAAACAGGGGTTCTTTTCACGTGTTTTTCAAATACAAATTTCTGAAAAAGTAATTTGAAAATTCCGGAAACTACACTACACAAATACCACAGAAATTTGCTTACGGTTTGCTAAGACGCAAACAGCTGCCAAAAGTAGCACTGCGACACTTGTAGTCTTCCACAGGTAGGTCATATTTACTTGCAAATATCATTTATATCTACCGGCCAAACAAAAAGGAAGAACTACGTTGGATCATCTTTTCGCTTAATATTTATATACAAGTTTTTTCTATCTCAGATTGTGGATAAGTCAGATCACTTTCTAATCTCTTAGCTTAGAGTCATCCTCAAAATATTTCATGTATCCAAGCATCAAAGATTCATAGCTACATATTGTAAATCATCCTGTGAGCGGTATATAATTCTGTCTGCAAGGAATTGGGAAGACATTTAATCAGTGATAAGTTTGCAACAGATTTATGACTGGATAAGAAAAAAATTCGCAAATCGCAAATGTATGGAAACAAGACAATTTCTAGCCATATAAATTGTAAAAGTAAAACATAAATTCACACACTTATGTTGGAAATTCAAAAAATGTATTTCTTTGTTGAACGAAGTCTAAATATTAATCACTTCATCTAACATTAATGTTAATAGAAAAAAAAAGATGCAAACAATTTTTTCAGTGGCACGAAGTTGATACCTTTACGAATATCTTCTTAACATTATGAAGAACCATAATAACTGTTCTACTGCTTATTTATAGCCTTATGATTTTCTTCAGAGTTTTTATACGATCTCTTTGGTGAGGCGTAAATATTAGAAGATATTGTCAAAAATATTTATAATATGGGAACCTACATTATGAAAATCATGGTAAGGGTGTTAAATTAGAATAGTTTTAATTATGTATCTTTTCGCTGGGTTTATAAAACAAAGTGGCAAGTTACAATAATATTTATATTAATAATAATACAAGCGAGGTTATTCCTTTCGAGGAATTATTTTCTTCTCAAATATCCTTTATCGGTATGAAGAGTGAGGTACATCAAAATTAGTATTAACTTTAAATTATTTTTTTAGTGTCTACATAAACGCTATTATAATATTTAAATATATTATCATTAAAGTTCATATTCTAATGTCAGACTAAGTGCAGTGTGATGAGTCAGTCACACAAGTGCTTATCAGCGGACTGTAGAAGAGACCGCTTGGGCAGTCTAGAATGTTGGGATCCCCATAGCTGCACGCAATAAACTTTTTGCAGTCACCTGGATACGAAGTGAGGAAAAATAGGTCGGGAAACTCTGCGCATATGTCTGACGGGGCTATGGTAGGTTCAATTGGTAAATCTGTTCCAGTTGGTTCAGGTTCAGAAGATGTTGGTCCTGGTTCGGGAATTTCAGTTGGTTCAGTTCCTTCTGGTGTCTCTGTATCTTCAGGGGATTCTGTAGACGGCTGAAAAATAATTTTATTAGATTAAAACCAATAAATAATTCACTGAAATCAATTTATGATTACATCCATAAAAATTTCAGTTGTTTAAACTGCTATGCAAAAATTTCGTAAGGATGAACGGATTAAGATTATTTACTTCTTCGGTTTCTGCAGGATTCTCAGTTGTTTCCTCTGGGATATCTGTTGTTTCTTCGGTTGCTGGTTCGTCGGTTGTCGGTGGACCTGTGGGTATAGTGTTTGGAACTGTTGAAGGTGCTTCAGCTGGGGTGGTTGATACAACGCAAGCAACAGCATCAGGCCAGTCACAAGTTTGTATTATCGGATTGTAATGGGTTCCACTGCCACAATCCATTATTTGAGGTCCCCATGGCGCGCACACATAATATCTTGAGCAGTTGGTTGGATCGGCCCAGGAGATTTCGTCTAGGCATTCGTCACTCGCGAGCAAGGAAGCTGTGGAAATTTTTATAATTAATTACACCCGATATTTAGGATTCAATTACATTCATTTAATTCACACAATTTTTTTATTTTAAGCTAGAGAATTGTATTAAGATATCAAAAAATTAGATCAATAAGAAAAGGACGTTGACTTTAAGCTTTCTTGTACAGGAGAACAGCAAGAAACTACACTACAGTAATACATAACAGTTTCTTACGGTTTGCTATGACGCCGACAGCTGCCAAAAGAAGCACTGAGGCACTTGTGATCTTCCATAGACAGGCCATATTCGTATGAAATACAATATCTACCTGTTAATTAAAAATAGGAAACTACCACAAATCACTTTATTGCTATATTTATATAAAAATTTCCCCTCTCCCATAGTGGATAAGCTAAATGATTTACTAATCTCTTAGCTTAAGAGTTACGCTCTGTGTTATCCGTCACCGGGTAGTAAATATTTGCGAAAGTGCATGGTGTAAATTACTGTGCGATGAGTGTGTTTTCTATGGGATGTCACGAAAACTTCTAATTTTTTAATCATTTGTAAGTATAACGGAAAAAACGTGGAAGGGCCATACTTCGGATATTTAATTTTCTATTATTTCGTACTATTTATTTTAAAAGTTATATTTTTGGGCATTTTTGGGAGTTACACTGTAAAAAGGTCGGTGTGACTGAAAACAATAAACGTTCGGAGTCAATCCATTGAGTGAAATTATTGAGTATATGTTCACTCAATATTGGGCATTTTGATCATTTTACTCATTTGTGATTATATTTAAACTAAAACTGAGTACTTTCACTTAAATATAGGTACTCTTAAATAAATTATTCACGTAAACTCGTATTTGGTGCACCTGTACCTAAATCAGAGTAAATGTCCTCATTACTGAGTGAGTTTGAACGTATTTTAATTTCGAATAATTTGAATGTAATCTCGATCACAGTTGATAGAGGCCCGTTAGATGCTCCTGAAATGTGTGATCGCCAGGAGAACAGGCCTTAGCCGGCGGCGGCGGGTCTCAGCTGACGCGTCTCAGCCAAGACAGGAGGAGGCCCCGCGAAGTGAATTATTAATTATTTATGAACGATTTATTTTTGCACTCAATATTTAGTTAATTAAAAACCAAGTCTGAGTAAAAAATGATTCAATCATAGTTAAATTTAAATCATATTAGAGAAAAAGTCAACTCTAAATTGGTTTTATATATTCAGAATAGAGTCAAAAGTCGCTCAATTGATAGTTAGCAAAAATTCGGATTTGAGTAAAACTCACTCATTTCTGATGTACTCATACTAATAAAGTGAACATTTCATTTAATCGGATGTGGACAGAAATTGATACATTATTGAGTGAAATTGAGTGAAATTTGAGTGAAATTTTTTTACAGTGTATTTTGAAAACTATTGTTATTTATTGTATGGATACAAACCGGAAAATCCCAGATACATTTTCTGTTATAGGTAGACAGCAGTGAATGTTGTTGAAAAAATACAAATAAAAGATAAATGAATAAGGAAACATTATACTGTGTAAAAAAATCACTGAAATTCACTCAATTTTACTCAATAATGTATTAATAATGTCTCTACACACCCGATTATGTGAAATTCTCACTCTATTAGTGTGAGTACAACTAAAATGTTACGACTAACTATTGCAACAGAAGTGAGTGAATTTTACTCAAATCCGAGTTTCTAAACGAAAACGTAACCCTTTGCATAGATGCTTTGAAGAAAAGAGAACACATTACAGTAACAAAAATAAAAATGATTTTAGATATCGTCTCCTTTTGTTTAAAAAGTAGAGTATTCTACAAGTTTTATTGCATTCTCAATTTTCTAGGCTGTTATCTCATCTCTCAGTATAAAAAGTAGATGGATAGATGGGTGGATGGGTGGGTTTTATAGGTGGTACAGGTGGATGAATAAATATGCGTATTCATGCATGAACGACTGGATAGAAAGATGTATGAATTCATAAATGGGTGAGTGGATAAAGAGATGGATCCAGAACTCTGCAACACGAATTATACCATGAAAATGGCGGTTTTAAGCATTTTCATCTATTTTCTGTTTTTGAATGAAATTGGACCAGCTATGATGATAAATTGGAATTAAACGAGTGAAAAATCACACGTCTAGTGAGCTGGTAGAATAATTTGATTTTTTATAACTGTCGTCGGTCGTAAATGACGTTTTTTTGGGAATTTTGACCTGTTTTTTTAATTTTCCCGAAAATTCAGACCCGTTGGGCCAAATCTGAAGGCAGATTCGGATTCAGCGGAAAAAAATACATGGAAAAACATGGGTCTGAATACCAGATCCGATACTTTTTCTTTTTTTGTGGGGCTGTGTAATTTAACTATCCGTTTATTTAACCAAATATTAATCGAGACTCAATATATTGTTGTTTTTAATTATTGTAATCAAACCACTGCATTTAAACATAATTTTCACCGAAATAACCAGATTAACGGACACTTGTCCAACACTACACGCCATACACCACGCCACGAGATGACCTAATGGGGATGGTGGGAATAGACAAAGACAATGCACGATAATCATAGAATGGGGACATTTACTCGGATTTAGCTACAAGTGCACCTAATAAGAGTTTATTTGCAGAATTTATTTAACGGGTACCTATATTTGAGTGAAAGTACTCAGTTTTAGTTCGAATATTATCACAAATGAGTAAAATTATGAAAATGCTCAATATTGAGTGAAAATGTAGTCAATAATTTCACTCAATGGATTCACTCCGTACCTTTATTGCTTTCACTCACACCGATCTTCTTATAGTGTAGAGAGAGAAAAAGGAAGAATTTACGAAATAAATGAATAAAGTTAACTAAATACCAAAACTACCTAAAGATAATTTAAACAAAATTACTGAAACATCTATTTAATGAATATTTTGTTACAGAAAAAATATATATTAATGGAGACATGGAATAAGAATCATTGCATTACATTATACAGGGTGATCCATTATCCATTATCGAGCGGCTGTATATTGGAAACTAGACGTGCTACGATTATGGGGTAAAAAATCTATTAACAAATACAGCTAAAAGAAATTGATTTAAAATATTTTCAAGTTTGTATCGTCACCACTAGGAGGCGCTACTGCTATAGTATTACAGAAAATTGTCGGTTTTTCGAAATTTCGCCTATATAAGCGAAGTTGAAAATATACTTTTTAGATACACTGTTAAGCCCTTCACAAGTTTTGTTTGAACTTTTTTTTGTTATTACCATAGCAACGCCAGTATGAAGGACGCCATCTTGAAATTTTTAAATTGTCATAACTTCTGAATGCCTTAATCGATTTCAATAAATGATGGCTCATTTTAAAGAACTGAGAAGAAGATTATGTCAATGTTATTTAGAGAATTAAATAAAGGAGGATGTTCTAGCACAACTTCACTACTTTAGCAATAACTTGAAAACGAAAAAAGATATCGACCTCCGGTTTGTGTATTTGTTTTCCTTAATGAATGGTCTATCAAGCCATGAGAAAAATAACTATATCGTTGTATTTAATTTTTTTAGTAAACGGAGACAATTACAAAACTTTCCTCATTAGCGAAATTTCAAAAAACCGACAATTCTCTATAACACTATAGCAGTTGCGCCCCTTGGCGGTAAAGTTACAAACTTGAAAATATTTTAAATCAATTTCTTTTGGCCATATTTGTTGATAGATTTTTTACTCCATAATCGTAGCACGTCTAGTTTCCTATATACAGCCGCTCGAGATCGTTAATGGATCACCCTGTGTAAACATGTATAGATGTTAATTTAAATAATAGTTGATATTCAAAAAATAATAGGTAAATTCTTATTTCTTAATGCATACGATGAGAAGAGTTTTAAGGTAATAATTTTCAGTCGAGTCAATTAAATTATTAATTATTATTTTAATATCAGTTACGTTTCCTATCTTCAAGACATAATAAGCTTAATTTATTTTTTATTAGCATTTGACTTACATATCTTATAAACTTATTTTGGATATTTTCAAGCTATTAGTATACATTATATTTGTCCCATGACATGACGACGAAAACTTGAGAATATGTTGCCATAACAATTTCAAGTCAATAATGTCTATGAACATATGTCTAAAACTCATTCGTAGCCGGGTATCGGGGATTTTAAATCTCAATAAAAATCAACTAAAAAGAATGTTTCAGTGTCCACCCAGTTCCAGCGCTCTCGTGTGGGAGCTCTCCTCAAAGCTGAAGAGTTGGCTCTTCTGACAGTCTCAGAATTACCGTGAATATTTCCTGCAGCATCCAAAACCTAGCAAAAAGCCCAACTGTATTTTCAGGATTTTTTGCATAAACAAAACTTTTCAGACTTCTCTAAAAGAAATAGTATAGGGGATTGTAGCACTGCTTTCAGATAATTTTGATTTAGAAACTTTGTTACTTGTCTACCGTAGTGAGGATGTTCGCTTTCGAGTTGTATCCACATTCTTTGTATTACATTTAGAAGCAACAAAGTCTAGTAATGTTGGAAGATCATTTTCCAATCTAATAACTTGTATTGTGGTTGTGGAGACATATATGGGAAAATTTCTATTTACGTGTCTTAATGGAATGTGTTTTTATAACGTTCTGTAGGACGTCATAAAATATATCAATGTTATCGGCGATGTTATTATTGAGCGAAAACAAACGATCCCATGGAATACTAGATAATGTCTATTAACTTCCAAATAATTTGCAGTGTGAAATTTTTAAATAAAAGATAAAGTTCTTCGAAAAATCGTTGAGTTTCATTATCTCTCCAAATAATGAGGTTTTCCAGGTTATATTCTCAGTGCGATGAAAGCTATAATAAATCGAGAACGCTGTAAGATTCCAGTAAAATATCTAGGTACCAGCTTTATATTTCAAAGGTCTCGCATTTAAGAATTAATTCATCGCGCAACCGCTTAAAGCGTTGCTTAGGTAGATTTAGTTTTTACTACTGGGATACAATATTCTGTTATCTGTGAAATAGTTATTTAGTCCTGTTCGTCATATTTATTACATCTGCTCTATTATGGAATTATATACGTATTAAGATTAAATTATTGTTAAAATATTACAATTCAAGGATGATCGAAGTGGAAAGCAGAATTAATTTTTCAAGTTATGAAGAATATTTGCCGCTTGCGAAAGACAGAAACTGCAATATTGCAACTTAAAAATATGCCAAGGCTCCAAATAAAACGTAATTCTACGCAATTCTTCGAAGAAATGCACCATTTGCTACTTCCAAGAAGTAAATGCTTTATTTACATGACAAAATCAAGCATCTACTTTTTCAAGAAGTAAAAGCTTGACATTTTGAAGATGGCTCTCGAGCGGATTCTAGTCGTATGAAAATATTCAAGTGACACGACTGTCTGCTAATTTTTGCGAATAATGGCAGGTTATAAAAAATGAAAGACAAATCCAGAATACCTAGCAGAAATAAGAAATAAATGGCATTTTACTTATTAGGAGATAACAAGAAAGCGATTAGTGGTGAAGAATTTTAAGCTCACTATAAAAGATAAAAGCTTTTTAAGGCAAAATACGAATAACTAAAAAGTTATCTGCTTTTCTTTTTTTAAATAGGTAATCGGCATTTTCATTACTTAAGAATCTTTCCTCACAGTTTTACAAAAACAACAGAAGATTTACTTAATTATGATTGCGTAAATTCTGACGACGACATTATATTCTAGTATACAGGGTGTTAATGAACTTATGTCAAATATTTTTGCCACATGTCCGTTGTGTCAAAATATGGTAAATACACGGATTTGTGTTGAGTAAAATGTAATTTTAAAATCTCAACATTCGAAGGAGAACCTTTTGAGAACTGCCGATTTTCATAGATGTTCGATATACAGGGTGTCCCGGAAATTGAGAACAATCTCTCGGAAATGGATAGATAATGAGAAAATAATGTCACAAGTTCATATACAATTTTTTCCTCCGGGCTCACCCTGTAGAGTTATTAGCTCTTGAAGTTGAGAATTAAAAATGGTTTTTTTGCTGTAACTTTTGTATTTTTCAATAAATTTTGAAAATTTTTTGGCTGGATCTATAATTTTTGAAGCTGCTTTGGATGATAATATGAAATCCTCGATAATAATTATGGGGGCCCGGGGGCAAAGCACCCCCCACCAAAATTTCTAGAAAAAAAATTTTTGTTCCACTATACCCCAAATTTTCCATCATTTTATAAAAATTTATGGTATTTTACGTAAAAAAGGTATACTTGTTGAATATCCATAAAATAGATATTTTTTGAGATAAACCCGTTTAAAGAGGAAGGTACCATTTAATTTGAGACATTTTATTTAATTGAAACACAGATTTAATCGTGGTTGGCTTTGACATGTCAGAGTATGCCAAAGGCAATTAAATTGTCAAACTTGTCAAATACGTAGTTTTAAATCTAAGACTCATCTCATAACTCATAATTTGTTATAAAATATGGAGTATTCCAATGAAGAATATGCTGATATGCATTTAATGTACGGGCGGGCTCTTTGTAATGCTTCGGCAGCAAGAAGATTTTATCAGCATTCTTATCCTAATAGAAGGATTCCGGATCGCAAAACTTTCGAACGTATTGATCAAAGATTAAGAGAAACTGGTAAAATACGATTACTATTATTAAACAAAATGGATATTAAATAAATTTTAATGTCTTTAGGTCAGTTTGCTCCTGTTACTGCAAACAGGGGTGCCCCGCGAACAGCACGTACAGTTGAAGTAGAGGAAAATATACTGGACGAAGTTGCTGCTCATCCAACAGTTAGCATTAGGTCATTATCTTCTTTTACCAATGTTCCAAAGACCACTGTTGCAAGAATCCTTAGAGAACAGCTTCTTCACCCTTACCATATCCAAAAAGTGCATGCTCTTAATCCTGATGATTTTCGTGCAAGAGTACAGTTTTCTCAATGGTTTCTTCAGAGACATGAGCAAAATCCTATGTTTACGAGATTAATTCTGTATACTGACGAAGCAAGTTTTGGGAGGAATGGAGTTATTAACTCCCATAATTTACATTATTGGTCTGATGAGAACCCACACGCTATTATTGAAACTAGGCACCAAAGACAATTTTATGTTAATGTTTGGAGTGGAATTATTGGTCCTTACTTATTGGGTCCATTTGTGTTACCCCCTAGACTGAATGGTCAACGTTACCTAGATTTCCTTGTGCATCAATTACCACAACTGTTAGAAGATGTTGATCTTGAAACCAGAAATGCACTGATATTCATGCACGATGGGGCGCCGCCTCACTTTAGTGCTGCAGTAAGGGACCATTTAAACGAGGTATATCCTAATCGCTGGATAGGTCGCGGTGGACCTATTCATTGGCCTGCCCGAACTCCAGATATGAACCCACTTGACTTTTTCTTTTGGGGGCACTTGAAAAATCTTGTTTATTCCACACCTGTAACCACTAGAGAAGAATTAGAAGAAAGGATTTTTTATTGTGCAAATGAAATACGACAAAATCCTGAAATGTTATGGAGAGTGCAACAGTCTTCTGTTAAACGAGCTCGTATTTGTATAAGAGAAGGTGGAACTAATATTGAGAATTTATTATGAATTATATTAGTTACAAAATTTTGATTGTCATGCACTTTTCGTTTAGTTAGTTTAGTTAAGTCCAAATTCTCATAATTTGGAACACTGCTATTGCAAATTATTTGTCCTTTATTCTGATATGTAAAAGCCAACTACGATTAAACCTGTGTTTCTGTTAAATAAAATGTCTCAAATTAAACAGTACCGTTGTCTCTAAACTTGTTTTTCTACAAACGTCATTAAGGTATAATTTTAACGCATGCTGTCAGTCAATTTCATTTTATGATACTAGTGTTAAAAGTGAATTATTTTTAGCACTAGTGTTAAAAGTAAGTCATGTGATTTACCTTTAAGACCACTGTTATAAAATCACACTTTAGAAACTGTCAGTACACGTTAAAAATTATACAAAATTATATTTTATGGATATTCAACAAGTATACCTTTTTTACGTAAAATACCATAAATTTTTATAAAATGATGGAAAATTTGGGGTATAGTGGAACAAAAATTTTTTTTCTAGAAATTTTGGTGGGGGGTGCTTTGCCCCCGGGCCCCCATAATTATTATCGAGGATTTCATATTATCATCCAAAGCAGCTTCAAAAATTATAGATCCAGCCAAAAAATTTTCAAAATTTATTGAAAAATACAAAAGTTACAGCAAAAAAAACCATTTTTAATTCTCAACTTCAAGAGCTAATAACTCTACAGGGTGAGCCCGGAGGAAAAAATTTTATATGAACTTGTGACATTATTTTCTCATTATCTATCCATATCCGAGAGATTGCCCACCATTTCCGGGACACCCTGTACTCACCATTTGCTGCACACAAGCTTCAGCGCGACGTATCCAATTCGCCCGCACGCGTTGCAACATTGCCACGTCCTCTCGAATCGTATTGCAAGCTTCGGCAATACGATGTCACAGTTGATTGATGTCGCGAACTTCCGTGGAATACACAAAACTTTTCCCATATCCTCACAAACAGAACTCTAAAGGGGTGAGGTCCGGGGACCGGAAATTGAGGATTTCTTCATGTTCGTGAAACAACCATTCGCAAAAATCTCGACGTAGTGGAAAATTCTCAGGAGTAACCGCTAGAACAAGTTGAATATGAAATGGGTACAACTGAGCTTCTCGTAATGTCTGCCACACAGCAGGAGGTGAAATATTCACTTGCTGTGCGATATTTCTTCTGCTACGATGCGGATCTTCTTCGACGAGATCTAAAATCATCTCGTCGACATTTAAGATTCTTAGTGGTCGCCCTGGGCCACCGTCGCGACCTCGACGCGGTTGTACTTCACCGGTGTCCAAAACTCTGCGCTACAGCAACAAATGTTCGCGGTGCGGAGGCACGTCGTTCAGGGTATCTTGAACGGTACACTTGACAAGCTTTGTGGGCATTTTCGTTTGCTTCGCCATAAATTATGAGCATATCATAATATTCGCGATTGCTAAATAAATGCGCTACTTTCAAAAGAAAACTTAAAAATACGGCTATTAAATGTACTCTCGAAAAACAGCACAGCAATCACTACAACAATGTATTACAAACTGACTTTCGAATACAGTGCGGCTTCATAAGAAACCTACAGACTTGTAAAAAGTGTTATAAAAGTACTCGCCGAGATAAAATTTCAGCAGTTCCAAAACAGGTTTGAACACATTTTTAATTAGCTTTTTTCTATATGACCTTACACTTCCGATACAAGTTTTTGACATCAGTTAACTCAGTTTTTGCTCCTTTTTCACCCCTTTAAATTTTTGACATAAGTTCATTAACACCCTGTATAGTCTATCGTTTTTGAAATTGAAAATATACATTTAGCTGTTTTGTATTTTTAGGATTTATTAGAATAAATATATTTGTGATTAAACTTTGTCAAAAGTGAAAGCAAGAATATAGGATGTTTTTCTGAATGATTGCATTTTTTGAGGTATGTTTTTCTATTAATTATTTAAACATTTCAATTTCATTTTGAATAATTACTTTTTACTAATTGCTTAATGATTATTAGTATGGTGTAATCCAGCCCATAAAGTAGTTGTTTCCCGCAGCACCAGCAGTTAGCAATCTTGCATGTGAGGTTGAATGTCTCCAGCACAAAATAACAACATAAAGAAATCAGTAGTTGTAGAGCACAGGGCAGATATAAGGCATATAATGGACCTAAGTCTCTGGCGAGAAATGAATTTGGAAACTTAACTGTAACAATAACAGACCGGAAGGTCACAGGCCAGTGTCTGGTCATTACACCAAATATAAATACCGAGCACAGGAATAAATTTACAGTTTACGAGAAGCCTACATTGACGATGTGGCAACCAGCCAGGACAATTTTCAACTGTTGACAACTGTTATGGGAGATCCCAACTATTTACTTAATGTGTAAAGTATTTGTTTGTTTCTATTCATATGAAAGGGATCGTGACAAATAGGGTTTTTCCTCCAAGCATTACGTTTTATTTCGATGTCAATGGTTCTTATGAATAAAAGGTGGCAAATGCTTTTACTACGAATGTTCAAAGCTAAACCTTCAATAACTATAATTACTTTCTTGTAACTATTTGTTTAATCTCAAATGGAAAAGCATTTGCTTTGGTAGCAGGAAAGTCAGCTGAATACAACTAGTTATATACTGAGTAGTTACTACCTATCTTAACATTTTCTTCGATAACTCTGTAGATGTCTTACTAGCAGACCTCATTTAGATATGGCACATCTAAACGTGAAAAGTATGGCATTCTTAAATCGTAACAGAGCCAACAACATGCTATAAAAAAGGGAAGACAGTCACGAGTGATTGTAAATAGCTTTTCCATTTTAGTGAAGAAAATGTGCATTGGTTAGCCATTCATGAATGAACAGCATGAAAAAAATAAAGTGCACTACACTGCACTACACGAGTTCTCCTGAAGGGCGTATTTAATATTGGAAAGTCATTGGGATTAAATAAATACAATGTCAAGTGGTAAATATAAAAAAAGTTTTAATTTTCTTCTTAGAAAGTAAAATACAATAGAAGTACTGGTTCCTACACGTAACCACATTTTGAAACCTTCTTAATGTAGTGACGCATATGTCGGCCAATTTTTCAAAATTCAAAATTGCGACCGACCAAATTTTCAAAAAATAAGACATTCGCGCCAAATTTGGTATCCGGGGGTTTTCGGGGTCCCTGATCACGAATCCGAGATAAGATTTTTACAAAATTCGTATTTAAAGATTTAATCAATTATCTATGTACTTTATTACCTGAGATTGGGCAGAAAACCCGTGAATAGATATTTTACAGACAAAATAACAAGATATAAAATTAAATTAAAACATGATTGGATACTCAGGTTATAAAGTAAATAAAAATATTACAAAATGAATTTCGCAATTCTGACCTCGAATACGTAACAGCGACCTCGAAACTCCCGTATACCGAATTTGGTGCGAATGTGTTATTTTTTTGAAAATTTGGTCGGTAGTCTTGTATCCGCCATATTGAATTTTGCAAAATTGATTCGTGATCAGCGACCCCAAAAACATCCGTATACCAAATTTGGCGCAAATCTGTTGAATGCTGTTGAATTTTTTGAAAATTCGTGATATCTGACCTTAATTGAAACGTTTTTTTTGAGGTTAGAAAAATTCTGACCGCTTATTCATATTTGGCGGGATCTTAACCATATAAATTAACATTTGCATATAGAAAAATTTTTTTCCTAGCACTTTTTCGTGAATTTTTGCTATTTCTGACCTGTTTTTTGAGGTTAGGAAATTCCTGTGATGTGATAGCTCAATTCTGACACCGTATACGTGATCAGGAGGCAAATTACTACAGGTAACGCATGTCGCATGAAAAGTACAGACAACTTTTCTTTTTTTTTGTGTGTGTGGCTGTCTTATCTTTAATTACATTGACTAATTTATAAAAATTGTGAAATTTATCTAAATTTGAGCGAAAACCATACTCGTAAATTAAGGTCTCAAAACATGATTTATTGAAAACGTATAATGTTATCAACTTGGATCTTTTTGTAAGATTTTTAAATGATTTAATGAATTGCAAGTTAACAAGATTTGATAAATTTTCTAGCCAACAAGCTATTTTAGCCCTTTAGGACTTTCATTTCTCAGGCGAAGTATCTAATCGAGTATAATATTTTTTTTATGAAAGAAAGTATAACCAAATTTGAAAAAGAATAAATCATGTGAGTTAAAGAAAGATTAGTCTTTTTTTTTTAAATTAAATGAAAGGAACCTATAACTATTATTTTTATGAATATAAAAAATTTTGTGTTCGTAATTTGCAGACATTCTGTTGACTAGCAACAAAACGCTCTAAATTTAAACTGACAAAGATTGAAATTTTAATTAAACGAATTATACTTTAGAGAAGGGGTCGGCAAGTCATTTTAGGTGGAGTATGGATAATTTTGAAAATTTTTAACTCCAGGTCCAGAAAAAAACTTATATTTCTTACTATTTTTTTTTAATTTGCATTCACAAAATAATATGAAATCCAATAGATAGGCATATTTGTATTCAATAATCAATGGGAGAAATTACATGTGCGGTCTTGAGTCAGTTCTTTTACTACCCTACAAACCATTAAAAAAAGATAAGGGTGGCACTCAAACGTATTGTTATCAACAGAAAAATATTTTTTATTTCTGACCGGGATATTATAAGCTTATATCGTCATAGTTACGCTATCAATAAAGAGAGTCATAACTCCCTTGGGGTATTATAGATTCTATAATTCCCTCTACCTTTCACAAGTAAAAATAAAATAAAAAATGGTAATATACATATATGTGTATATATTTATGAAATGAAAACTGAACCATATTTTATTTATTTGCGTCATTACAAATAATAAATGTACAATTTTGAAATGTTCCCTGAAAATTACTACCCCCACTGGAAATAATTTCTTCTTTTGTATGGCTGGAGCTTCTGTTCACTACAATCGAGGTACCTGCCTCTTCTAATGGCAAAGTATCCTCCAGATACCCCTCCGCCACCGTGGAACTTTTCCAACCTCCGTGTCTTTTTAAGTTAGTCATAGTTGCTCCTGCATTAGCTAGAACAGTAGCAGAAGTGCGACGAAGGCAATGTCCCGTATAGGAAGATGGGTTTGGCAATCCTAAATACATTGCGATTTTGCTGGGAATTTTCCCAAACATGTTTTTTCCAATTGGCTGAGATGTACATTTATTTTGTCGGAAGCGCAAAAAAAATCGTTCAATACCTTTAGGACGCAAAGACATATAAAGTCTTAATAAAGGCAAAGCAGAGAACTCTTTTTCATCCACAATTGTAAATTTCTTCGATACACCAGTTTTACTTTCCGGTACGTTCACTACCATAACGGAATCCCGGTCCTCTATATCCGATATCTTCATATTCAAAAGTTCCTGACTTCTGCATCCTCCAAAATAACCCATAATCAAAACAACCTAAAACAAAAAAAGGAAATAAATACACACAAAAAGGAAAATAAGAAAAAAATTACCTTATGCAATAAATGAATTTCATTAGGAGCGTTCTTTAGAAATCTGATAACATCATTAGGAGATAAAACAGCAGACTTTTTCGGCTTATAACTCTTACTCTTCCGTTTCAAAAAAGCCTCTAGTTCATTGAACTTGGCGATATCTCGTTTCTCATGTATATTCACCTTCGATTTTAGCATTGACCATTTAGTCCATAAAGAATTCGGACTATACGTTTCTGACTGCAACGAATAAACAAAATTACTACCAAATCTACCGAAAAACATAGAATATTCCTTACCAATTCTTGAAAATATGCCAGTAATACAGTTTCAGTGGCATCTTTTGGCATAACATTATTCCGTGTCAGCCACTCCAGATATATCTTGTATTCTTTTTGGTATACGGCTTCACTTTTCGATGGAATTAATGATTCTCTTGCTTTTTCAGCTTTTTTCAAAATCTGCTCCATTATATTTGGGGTAGAAAACACGTTTTTAACGCAAACACAGCTTGATAACAAAGTACTGTTTATAAGCAAGTAACAATTCTGTTTATAAACACGTAACATAGCAACAACCTAGCAACAACAAAACTCTTATAATCAATGGTACCTGATTCAAATATACTGGGAAGGTAATAAATTGGTACATTTTTTCCGTTTTAAAAATAAACAATATTTTATTGAAATCGGTCAGAAATAAAATTATCTATGTACCACGGGAATTAATGAGCCTTAATAACCTCAGGCAATTGCTGTCCCTAGGGCCGGACGCCCTCGGGACGCAAACTTTGCCATCGGTAATTAAGGCCCTTATAATTCCCTAGATACATAAATAACTATTATATAATTTGAGTAATTATACTTTCAAAAAATTTTTGGCGGTATAGTTTTTTACCTTCAGCGGTCCGGATTTAGACCTCGGTCTGCCAGTTGCAGATCGCTGATTATGGCATCTGCTACAATATCTGAAACATTTTAAATGAAGCAAATGCTTTTGCTACAACCTTTTACGTTGAACATTTGCTTTTACTTTTACTTTCTGCTTCTTTCTGTTTTATTCATGGAACCCAATGTTCTGCCTTGATTTGTATTCATTTAAATCTAAGCAAATGCTAGCGTTTTTTATAGTGGTAGTATTGCTTTCTTCTTTTTCACATAGCGAATAATAAGTTCAAAAAGTGGTGTACTGAATAGAGAATAAAGAAGTGAGCATTCATGGGCTTGCAGAAGAAAATAACTAATAAATATGATAGTACAAGATATAGAAAACAAGGGTTATATGGTTATCATTTACCATTTCATATATATTTCACATTACACTCTCGTCTGTCCCCTAAGTTTACTTAAAAAAGTAGATTTTTCATTATTATCGCATTGAGATATGCGTCTATCATTGTGGCCAGTTTCAGCCGCTTCAAAGATTCAAAAGGAATCAATACAAAATTGTCCTAGAGGAATGTGGGAATAAAAGACTAAGGTTATAACATTCTAATAGTGTTCATTGCAGTCAGAATACTAGCTTATACTATCAGCAATGAACGTTGTTACAAGTATTATTTTGACTATGTTCCTTCCAAAATACCAATTTGAAACCAAATTAATTTATTAACGGACATTTTTAAAATTGTAAAAGTAGCGAAAGAATAATGCTTGCTGTATCTTGGAAATAGTATTTGACATTTGGTAATGGTGTATAACTTTACACGCTATTCAAAAAAGTAAAAAAAACTAGGATGGATACTAAAAAAAATCACCGATGACGTCATTTATCCTGTATATAAACTTGCATTTTTTTAAGTTTGTGTTTTATACAGTGAGTTCCAAATTAGTAAGTCGCATAAGTTCGGTCCAAAACACGAATATTCGGGAATTCCGACTTTAGATTCGGATTGAGCGAGGGAATACACTGGTTTGACATAACCCACTAATATAGGCATGATAACAGTAACCAAGAATCCCTAAAATTATGTATTTATGTAATGAAATATGATTTATGGATTATAAAAAACGTATTTATTTTTATATTATGAGCGAGATTAATAATATTTTTGATAACATAAAACTACAAAATACAGCAAACCGCCATGATAGGTTGAACACCAATCAGAGCGAATTACGTCACATCTATGTAAATGTAATTTTGTTTCATTTGTACTTCGACAATATCCGCAGTATTTATCTTTGTTTAAATATTTTGTGTTTCCCAACTGTCAGTTTGTTTAGTTTTGTGTTACTAAAACCATAATTAGGAAACGTAAGGTATTTGAAAAGTTTCTAGAAGAAGGAAAGAAATGAAAGCCCAACAACTGCGAGTTAATAAAATATCAAAAAGACTATGTTTGTTATCAAAAGTTTATCCATGCATAAATTGGTGCTGAAATACAAAGAACAGTCATGCGACACATTTTTTAAAAAACTGATGAAGATGAAACGCGATAGAATACTGGAGGATGAAGTGAGGAAAACTATAAGTATCAGACTTGGGAAAAAATTAAAAAAAAAACGGTATAATGCTTTGCAAAAGCTAAGCCATGATAGCAGGATCGCCTGATGGAATCTGTGAAGACAGTATTATTGAAATTAGGTGTACCAAGAATATGAAGACTTTTAAAAATTATGTGGAAAAAGGAAAACCGACCCAGAAGTTTTAAGTGCAGACGGCAGCTACAAATGTATCTAACAGGACTTCAAAAGGGCTAATTTCGGTGTAGCTGATTGCAACTACAACAAATAAAAAAGTAAAAACAATTATTTTTACATTTGATGACAACTCTTCACCTTCAACTTTTAGTCTCTTCATGGAAAGATAATATGTGTCCATTATTATACCAAAGTACAATTTGAGTGTAAATAAAATGCATATACTATTATGGTAACTTTGTATTGTTATTTAACTAATGAATCTTGCAACACAAAATATTAGCACCTATGTTTACTGACATACATAGATGTGACGTCACGTAGACGCCATGACACCGACGACCGTTTTTGCGAGGGTTTGGTCTTAAAATTAAAATTTTAATGTTTTTCTACTAAACCTTTTATTTTCTACAGACATAAGATATTTTTTGGAAATAGTAAATACTTTCGAAAGTTTCGAACATCATAGAATAGTTTTTCAAAATCTGTCATCATGCCTATTGTGACGATGTGCTATTTTTAAATTTCTTGGTATCACTACTGACGCAAATGTTAATCTGTAGTGATAACATTTTACTTGATAAATGTCATCTTTCAGTAATATTGGACGAAATTCACACGAACTAAAAAATTAATTAACAGCTTACTATACTATAGTTCAGTTTGATTGAACATAAAATTGTATAAGAGAACAAACATACTGTTTCCAACTCGAGATAAATATTGAAATAATTATTCTTTCGTCCACAAATTAATCAAGGAAATATTTTTGTATCGATGGTAATCTCCATAAACATAAATTAATTATTATCTTTTAAAGTGATTTAATTGTATTTTATTGCAAAGGTCATTATGTTACATGTAAGAAATGATAGTTAAATATAAATAAAATATATTCAACATGAATAACTTTATTCCTTACGTAAAGTTATGCACAATGGGATGAATCTGCTATACAAGTGCTTAATACTGGACTAAAGTAGTTACCTCCCGGGCAATTCATAATGACAGGCTGCCCGTAGTTACATGTAATAAACCTTGTGCAGTCGTTTGGATAAGAAGTGACAAAGAATTGGCTAGGAAATTCTGCACATATATCTGATGGAGTTTTGACGGTTGTTGTTGGTTTCGGTTCTGGAGCTTTTGTGGGTTCTGGTTCCGGTGCTTCTGTTGGTTCAGGTTCTGGTGTTTCTGTTGGTTCAGGTTCGGGTGCAGCAGTTGGTTCAGGCTTTGGAACTTCCGTAGGTTCTGCTTCCGGTGCTGGAGTTGTTTCTGGTTCTGGTGCCTCTGTTGGTGCAGGTTCTGGAGCCTCTGTTGGTTCGGGTTCCGGTTCTGCAGTTGGTTCTGGTTCCGGTGCTGCAGTTGGTTCAGATTCTGGGGCTTCAGTTGGTTCAGGTTCGGGTGTCTCTGTTGGTTCAAGTTCTGGACGTTCCGTAGGTTCTGGTTCCGGTGCTGCAGTTGATTCTGGTTCCGGTGCATCTGTAGGATCTGGTTCTGGTGCTTCTGTTTCTGTTGGTTCAGGGTCTGGTGCTGCAGTGGGTTCAGGTTCCGGAGCTTCAGTTGGTTCAGGTTCAGGTGCCTCTGTTGGTTTAGGTTCTGGAGCTTCTGTAGGTTCTGGTTCCGGTGCTGCAGTTGGTTCTGGTTCGGGTGCCTCTGTTGGTTCTGGTTCTGGCGCCTCTGTTGGTTCAGGTTCTGGTGCTGCAGTAGATTCAGGTTCTGGGGCTTCAGTAGGTTCAGGTTCTGCAGCTTCTGTTGGTTCGGGTTCCGGTGCTACTGTTGGTTCTGGTTCAGGAGCTTCTGTCGGTTTAGGTTCCGGTGCTACAGTTGGTTCAGGCTCTGGAGCTTCTGTTGGTTCGGCTTCCGGTGCTGCAGTTGTTTCAGGTTGCGGAGCTTCAGTTGGTTCAGGTTCGGGTGCTTCTGTTGGTTCAGGTTCTGGAGCTTCAGTTGGTTCTGGTTCTGGTGCTGCAGTTGGTTCTGGTTCAGGAGCTTCTGTCGGTTCAGGTTCTGGTACTACAGTTGGTTCAGGCTCTGGAACATATGTTGTTTCGGGTTCAGGGGCTTCTGTCAGTTCTGGTTCTGGAACTTCTGTTGGTTCAGGTTCCGGTGCTGCTGTTGGTTCAGGCTCGGGGGCTTCTGTCGGTTCAGGTTTAGGAGCTCCTGTGGGTTCGGGGGTTTCAGTTGGTTCCTCGGGCGTTTCAGTGGGTGGTGCTTTTGTTGGTGGTTGTGTTGGTTTAGTACTTGGAATTGTAGGAGGTCCTTCTGTAGAAGTAGTTGTGACTACACAATTAACTACGTTAGGCCAGTCACAACTTAGTATTTTCGGATTGTAATGGGTTCCTGGAGCGCAATCCATTATTTGAGGTCCCCATGGCGCGCACATATAAAATCTTGCGCAGTTGGTTGGATCCGCCCAAGATATTTCATGTTGGCAGTCTGCAGTTGAGTATAAGGCGGCTGTAAAAGTAGTTTATAATTAAAAGCGTATAGAATTTACCTCTTAAATTATAATAAATATTCATTTATTGTCTACAATAGTCGCATATTAATTACATGGAGATGTAATGTAACAATTTTTTAAATAACGAATATAGATTTTCTATCTATATCAATCGAAGAAATATTGGAATATCTACTCGTACACACTTTAGTACACAATTAAAATAATTCATAACATCATGTATAGCAATACGTTCTTAGTGCTTAGTGGACATGGCAAATATTTTATTTTATTGAATGTTATAGACATTTAAGTCATAGAGGTTAGTTGTTTTCATACTATTTAAATTAATAATAACAAAATGGGAATAATTTCACACAGGGTCTAACTTTTAAGCGTTGATTAAATGTGTTTGTTTAATAACTGCAATTGTATTATATGAACAAATACGTAAAGTAAATACATAAATAGATTGTTTATGAAAATAAATCCATATTTCTGCTGCTTTTCCTGTTTCTGCTCATTTTCTATGGAAAAAGTAAAGAGAATGAAATTTGACAGACAACTTGCACTAATGAAATGATAGATTTTGACAGTTTATTTAACCCTGACATTTTATTATAAAGAGTAAAAGAAAAACAAGCCAGTTAATATTTTTCATCAGAACTTTTTAACATTCCTTTATTTAAAAATTTAATATACAAAGAAGGCTTCAATCTAAATCTTTTTTGTCTCTTAAGTTTTCTTCGATAAATTGTTAGTTAGCTCACACATGATGGCAAATAATGTGATCTGTTTTTGTTTTCTCTTAACACATTTGTAAGAACTAAAAACATCTTCCACAAAAAATGAATGCGCTTCAATGAAAAAAATTTTTTTTATTTAGTTGAACAAAATTATAAATTATAAAATACCACAATGAAAAGTAAAATAATAGGACTATTTGAAACAAACAATAAACAACAATAACAAACAAATAACAATGGTAAAAAATAGGACTAATAAAAATCATAAGAGATGTTCAAAATGACGTACTTCAGCGATAAAAATGTTATAGGAATTGGTTTTTATACACGTCAGGGCTAAAAAAACTGCCGCAAATTATCAGTATATTATTGCAAGTTACCCGCCAGATTTTATTTTTTTCCCATTTTCTGGGAAATCACCCCATAAAATATTTCATATAAATTTAGAAACATTTAAATATATTGATACCTGGAGTAACTGAGATAATACTATATACAGGGTGTCCGCGTTTTTTGTAGCAGGACTTTCACAACAAGTACTAAAAATCCTTTAAAAAAAAAGTTTATGTATAGATGCGTCGTTTTCGATTTACGGAGTGTTCAAGTTTAAAATGAGAATTGATTTTTTATTCGTAAAACGAAAACCCCTTTTTAGACTTTGTTGAAACTTGGCAACTTTGTCCAATTTTCTCCAGTGGCGTCACAACAAGACACAAGCTTGATAAAAATAGAAAAAAATATGGTACGCCACTACTTTTTGGTAAGTTTGAAATTTTTCTCAGATTTAGCTATCAAAAATACAACTTTTTTTTTATTTACTTTTTTTCTATCACGCTTTGTTTAGATAGAAATAAAACTTTCTGTTTCACACAGTTTATTGTAAGATAATAAAAAAATAAACAACACGGTATGGAAAAACAACTTATTGTATAAATAGACCTCAAAGGAGCTGTTCGAAATGCCCGCCATTTCGTTCTACACACAAATTACAGCGACGT